>NC_054704.1:57573940-57836465 GCF_016097555.1 Gigantopelta aegis
ATAAAAGGTTGCTTTCTGCATTAGCAAAAATATAGTGAGTTTCTTCTGACGACTACGAGTCAGAATTACCAAATGTTTGACATCCAGTAGCCTATGATTAATTAATCAATGTGCTTTAGTGGTATCGTTAAACAAAACAAACTTCTTCTTTACACCTGTCAAATTATTTTATTATTATTAATTGATTATCTTAAACCCACAGGGTTTTTTTAATGACTGGTTAATCATTTTACAAATATACAGTGGCACTTTATTTTTAACAGTTCCATCTCCTTAGGTACATTGCCTGTATTGGTTGGCATCTTGAATTAATTAAAATTAACTTGTATAGAAAAATTGAACTACTTTCATCATATTCCATGACCCCTAAAACCATGGGTTAGATGCAAGAATTACATTTTAGTACCGAATAATAAGGAAGTTATTGTCATTTTCTCAATTTGGACCACCATATTGGCGACCATCATGTATTTACATGGCCCATTTATTTAAATATGAATTTTGATAGCACCAGTGCCCTCCTAAAACAATAGGGTAGATGCAATAATTGTTGTTTATCTGTCAATTTATAAGCTAGCTATAGCCATTTCCCTGATTTGGCCACCATTTTGGCCGCCATCTTCGATTTTTCTTCACGGGTGCCCGGGTGGCACCCGGTAGATTATTGATGTGCCCCAAATTGTGCACACTTTGAACCCAAATTGGCATTTAGCTATTCATATATATTTTTTTTTTAATTATAAATAATTAAAAAAAAAATTAATTTCTTATAATATATGGGGATAATTTTATTCAAATTAAGAAAAGGAACATACATAATTTGTTTTGGAAAGATGTATTAAATAGCTGGCTAATACTTCAACAAAAATGTGGCTTTAATAATGATGATTTGTTAAGTTCTAATATTTGGTATAATAATAACATATTAATAGACAAAAAAACTATATTTTATAAACACTATATTAAAAAAGGTATATTATTTATACAAAATTTATTAGACGACGAAGGACGATACATGAACTTTGATACCTTTAAAGCAAAATATAACATAAGGTCAATTTTTTAAGAATATTCCTCGTTATTAATGGCTGTCAAATCCTTTATGCGTGATATAATAAATACAAATAACCAAACATTCAATTTAGGCAAAAATCAAATATTTCCATCGAAAATTAAATTCTTTCTAAAAGACCATTTGGGAAGTAAAACCTTTTACAAACTACTAAATAAATCATCTATAGTTCCTACATCACAAATGAAATATTCAGTGGAAGGGTGTGATTTTATAGTTTACCATTTTGCTTTTTAAAAGACCCAACGCTGTTGTGGTTTCAGTACCAGATTTTACATAGAGTTATACCAACAAATACCTAACAATGTGGTACGTGCTTATATAAGAAGGTGTTTACTTAGCTGAAATATATATTAGCTAACAAATAAGTAAATTAATATACCATATTTTGGGAAAAGTACCCTCGGTAGATGATCTTGTACCCTCGGTAGTTAGGTACCGTAAAATCCACCCTATTGAAATCTTAAGTGTCTCATTTTCCTAGAACTATCCCTAGCACTGATAGTAAATATAAAGTACGGTTATTCACAAATAGTTTTTAAAAAAATAATAATAATAAAAATAGAAGAATTTTTTTTAATTTCTTATAATTTGAAAATCTACCCTTCATTAGATAATGGATATACATATTTAATTATTAGTGTCTACATAAGAAGGTGTTTACTTAGCTGAAATATACAATAGCTAACAAATACATAAATTAATATACCATATCAAGGAAAAAGTACCCTCAGTGGATGATCTTGTACCGTCCGTCGGTGGTTAAGGTACTCTAAAATCCAGCCTATTGAATTCTTAAGTGTCTCATTTTCCTACAACTATTCACATACCCGGTATATTTTTACAAAAATAAAGGAAGGAAATGTTTAATTTAACGATGCACTCAACACATTTTATTTATGGTTATATGGCATCAGACATATGGTTAAGGACCACACAGATATATAGAGAGACGAAACCCGATGTCGCCACTTCATGGACTACTCTTTTCGATTAGCAGGAAGGGATCTTTTATATACACCATCCCACAGACAGGATAGTACATACCACGGCCTTTGTTACACCAGTTGTGGAGCATTATCTGGAACAAGAAATGGCTCAATGGGTCAATTGACGGGGATCCCAGACTGACCTCACATCAAGCGAATGCTTAATCCACTGGGCTATGTTCCACCCCACTTTTACAAAAATAGAAAATGAAAAGTACAATTAACAAATTGTAAATATACCCTGATCATTTAGATAATGGATTGATCCATCATATTCATATTTAATTTTCAGTGTCTGCATAAGAAGGCATTTATTTAGCTGAAACTAATATTACATATAAAATGGAAAATCTACCCTGATAAAATTAAAATCTGAAGTTTATCATTTTTGCAATAACTACCCCCAGCATATATAGTACATGTGCAGCTTTGGTGCAATCTAAAGCCCTGACATTAGCCAAATAGCATGTACCACATTGTTAAGTCAGTTGTTAGGTCATTTAACCCCATTCCCTCACCTTACCTGTAGGTGGTAGATAATGATACAGGCGTTAAAAAAAAAAAAAAAAAGGGGAAAAAAAAAGGGGAAAAAAAAAAAGAAAAAAAAAAGGGGGAAAAAAAAAGCGATATGTGCACGTATTATTAATATTGTGTCGCGTTTACAACCGATTAACTATGCAACGTTGTTTGTAGTCCGATACATCTGTCATAAACTCAGTTGCCGAGCTGACGGCAGGTGTATCGGACTACGTACGTACGTCAAAACATCGGAAGTACAGATTAGAAGATAAAAAAAACAAACATTGAAAAACGCTGAGTTATAAAACTGATTTGTATTACTTAATATTTTATTAAATGCTCGTTACAATAACACAGATCTATATTTGGCATAATTTACCAATATAGTAGGAAATTAGGCCTACTCGTTCATATTTATGTTTATTTCCCGCGGCAATATTAGACTCCTCTGTCATATGGGGGCGTGGCTTACGAAAAAGGGCGTAGCTTAAAATCTCATTTCGCGAGATGTTACATTTCCGGACTTTTTAAGCCCCTTATTGTTAGAATTTGTTTTCAATTATATTCGATCTGGAAAAGGTATGCTACATTTTTGTGCCTCGACTGTAGTGAATAGTTACTATTAGTAGACATTCGTAACAACTGTAAATAATTTTGATTGTATAAATTCTGTCAATTAAGAAACAATTCATTAGAAAATTGATATTTTACAATCTATTCAGTGGTATCAACGTAATCCCCATCTGTATTGACATTAAATTTTAGCGATGGGTGTTGGTAAAACGTGGATTGGACCAGAATGCTGGACAAACTGCATTTTTTTATTTAAAAAAAAGTATTAAACAAAGTGTTCGTCCACTATGCATAGTTGAGAAACAAATATTTTATCATGGAGTTGTTTTGAAAATTGAAAATGACGAACAGCGCATGCGCGGAAAGTTATATTTTCAAATACATGTTCCTGAACGCAGTTAGAAACTACCAACCTTTCCTGTTTAAGTGTTAACGGTTAATATATAACTTTATGATAAAAGAAAGTTAAAATCATACTGAAAATGTATTACCAAGTTGTTGTCAAATATCAAAAAATTACATAACGTGTGTTTTCATTTCCAATAAAGGCTATAAAAAATTCAATCTAATTAAAATTAGCTCCACAATTACATGTGGATCTAACACCAGCCAGTTGGAGCTCATGTCCACCAATCAAAACCTTACTTGCAGAATCCTGCCAGTGATTTAAAAATAATTTGAAAACATTCCGAATTATCCTGAGGGTATACATGTTTCGTGTGAATTACGCATGCCTTAAAACATGTTTTATTTGATAAAATAAATAATTTGAAATGTAAAACTGAAGACTGATTTAGTTTTTAGTTTTTTTTATAAATAAATAAATACTTTTTAATGTAAAATTGAAGACTGATAACCCACCTCGTACGTATTGGTACAATCTAATTAAAATTAGCTCCACTATTACATGTGGATCTAAAGACAGCCAGTTGGAGCTCATGTCCACCAATCAAAACCTTACTTGCAGAATCCTGCCAGTGATTTAAAAATAATTTGAAAACATTCCGAATTATCCTGAGGGTATACATGTTTCGTGTGAATTACGCATGCCTTAAAACATGTTTTATTTGATAAAATAAATAATTTGAAATGTAAAACTGAAGACTGATTTAGTTTTTAGTTTTTTTTATAAATAAATAAATACTTTTTAATGTAAAATTGAAGACTGATAACCCACCTCGTACGTATTGGTACAATCTAATTAAAATTAGCTCCACTATTACATGTGGATCTAAAGACAGCCAGTTGGAGCTCATGTCCACCAATCAAAACCTTACTTGCAGAATCCTGCCAGTGATTTAAAACTAACAACACTGCGTAGTCCCCAATGTCCAGGTAACATTTCGTCTGTAATTAATAATTTAAATATTGACCAATCACACTTCGCCTTTTATAACGTTATTTGGGAGCATACAAATTCTAAAAATATCAGGCGAGTCTATTTTAGTGGCCGCAGTACAGCGAACCATACCAATACGTACGGGGTGGGTTTTCAGTCTTCAATTTTACATTAAAAATTATTTATTTATTTATAAAACTAAAAAAAACTAAATCAGTCTTCAGTTTTACATTACAAATTATTTATTTTATAAAATAAAACATGTTTTAAGGCATTCGTAATTCACACGAAACATGTCGTATACCCTCAGGATAATTCGGAATGTTTTCAAATTATTTTTAAATCACTGGCAGGATTCTGCAAGTAAGGTTTTGATTGGTGGACATGAGCTCCAACTGGCTGTCTTTACATCCACATGTAATAGTGGAGCTAATTTTAATTAGATTGGTATTGGTATGGTTCGCTGTACTGCGGCCACTAAAATAGACTTGCCCGATATTTTTAGAATTTGTATGCTCCCAAATAATGTTATAAAAGGCGAAGTGTGATTGGTCAATATTTAAATTATTATTTACAGACGAAATGTTACCTGGACATTGGGGACTACGCAGTGTTGTTAGTTTTAAATCACTGGCAGGATTCTGCAAGTAAAGTTTTGATTGGTGGACATGAGCTCCAACTGGCTGGTGTTAGATCCACATGTAATAGTGGAGCTAATTTTAATTAGATTGATAAAAATTTACATTTCATTAAAAAAGAAAATTGAAAATCCTGCATTAAAATTGCTTTTTAAGTTAAAAGGAAAAAGGACCAAGAGTTACCTCTTTTGAATAATGACGTAGTAGGCCTACGTATGATTTATTTCTTGAATGGTGACATAATTTGTTTTTATTACATACCCTAAATTGGAATTTTTTTTCCAAATAATAATTCAAAAATTGTAACACTGGTAGCTAATAACGGGGATTTCTAAATTTACACAACTAGGTCAGCTGTGTTACTACGCTGGCCGATGAACCTCCAATTATTACACATAGGAATATAGTTCTATTTAAACAATAAACAGAAAAGTTACCTATAATTTTAATGATATTGTTTGAAATGCCTTTTAAAGACAATGTAATAGCTAAAATTCACGAACAATATAATATTTAATTTGCTCGTAATACGTCAGAAAACATTCAGCGTGCCAGTTTTATCAACGAAGAAAAATGTTAAGAATTGTTCACTCAGTGTCTGAGTGGTCATCGGTGTGTTTTCTTTTATTGATGTTCATGGAATTATTCGTTGCTGAAAAGTTTAAGTTTATATTAAATGTGCCTCCATAAATCATCGCTCCACTGAATAATCCGATTGACAGTTCATTCAAGTTTTCTACGTGAGGAGACAGTCACTTTTCGCACCCTTGTTTTGGCTTTGTACACAATAAATATAGCATATCTTACCGTAATTTCACTAGAAATCCATATTTCGTAAAAGGTACAATTTTTTAATCACAAGATTTTGTTCAAACACATCCAGTAATGTTAAAAAAAAAAAAATTCAATAGCAATATTACATTGGAATTTTTCCAAAAAGGAAACGTCATGTACCCAGTTTAAGGAGATGCAAAGTGACGTCATTGGAATACTGACGTCATTTAAATTCAAAATTAGCTGTATTATTACAATGCTGCGCCACATTAAAATAAAAACTAGTCTACTAACCTTGACCCCTGTCAAATTCCTATAACAAGCAGACAACGCTGTTATTTTGTTTTCTCCATAATTCTGGACAAAATATTAATTTGAAGTTTTTAAAGATGAAAGAAATAAAAGGTACCTTTTGTCAAATATATCATATCACAAAATTATGGTTGGAGATGTTTTATTTATTGAATAAGAATAAGAATTGTGTACGAAGCCAAAAGAAGGGTCCAAAAAGTGACTCGTCGACCTTAACTATCGTGGATTAAAAGCTCATTGGTTAGTAGTGTTCCCGTCTCAAGTTTTGGTATTGCGCTCATTAAATTGTAAATATATTTGTCACCGTTTTTGTCTGTTTTCAGTTCAAATTGTCCACAAAATAGCATTTTAAACAAACCAAGCACAAACTTTGTTTACATATCGCGAAGGGCATTCCCGGTAACCATGTGCTATAAATAGTAGCGTTGACTACGGTATAGTTCCGGCAGTTGAGTTGAATACGGAAAAGTGTATTTCATTTTTGTATTCAGGGCTGTATTTATATAGTAAGATTTAATGGGTATGTAATAAATATATATATATATATATATATATATATATATATATATATATATATATATATATATATATATATATATATGAATCAGCAACGTTATTAATCGTTTTGTCTAAACATGCTGTCAAATGCTACAACGGTGTCACCTTGTATTAATTTTCAGGACACAGTACTGAATACTCATACTTTTTATACATATATAGGAGTTAAAATTCATAACTTTTATTCCATTATGTAAAATATACACAATTTGTGTTTTGTTCACCGATGTGATAAAAAAAAAAAAAAAATCATGTTTTGATGTTTATCATTTTGCATTCATAATTCAAGATAAAAACATGAGTTTTTATTATTTTAATTTTTATTCTTTCTCTCCCCCCCCCCCCCCCCCCCCCCCCCCCCCCCCCCCCCCCCCCCCACCAGTACTGATGACATCACATTGGACCAACTGACAATTTTATTTTCCCCCATCCCTGATATATATATATATATTAAAACAAAACATTATCCCCTAAATGACACCAAATTAGTGCTTGTGATAGTTTTGGAATGTTTTCGTGGAAATCGTTGTTGTATTAAAAAAAAACATTTTTGGATATACAAAAAAAGTTTTAGGGTCGGCAGGTTCAAATTAGGGTCGGTCGGGTAACTGGAAAGAAACAATATTTTATGATACGCCTAAGACTAAATTCATTTATTGACGAACATAGCATATTGAGCGAATCCCAAACAGTATTCCCAAAAGGCTATTCTACTACCGACCATCTATTTAGTATTCACTCTTTAATAGAAATTTTTTAAAATAGGAAAAAGAAACAATAATGTGCTTTTATCGATAATGTGCTTTTATCGATTTATTGATCCCCAGAACCTGCTTGTGGCATTTTTTATTTTTTTTTTTTTATTATTGTCCCCAGAAACATAAGCAAGGTCAAGGTTGGGGCCTTGAATCATTGCTGTTCATGGTATTATTGTATATACATAAACGATACATAATTAAAGCTATACACTCGTATATAATGCACTTATTAAATAATATGTGTATACATATACACGTGTGTGTGTGTGTATGAGAGAGAGACAGAGACAGACAGTGTGGGAGACAGAGACAGACAGTGTGGAGTAACAGGGATGAAGCCGAAGATAGACGAAAGGGAACACAAAGGGCGCGAGCCGTATGCACACATGCATAGTATTCAATATTAAGATGAAACAGATAGGCTTAACATGATACTGTAAAACGAGATATTAGCAGTGCATAAGCCTTACATAACTGAAGCGGAAATGTTCTGGAGACTAGGAAGAAGAGTACTAGAAATAGAAATAAAGAGAGAAGGAAAGAAAAAAAAAACATTCTTAAAAGATAAATAAAATCAATGAGATCTTAAAAAGAAAAGAAATTATAGAAAGTTGAGATACGTTTTCGGAACTGGCGATATTTTGCACAAAAGTATAATTATTAACATATTCGTATATTTTGTTATTAATAAGTTTATACATGAATTTATACAATTTGTTTGAGGAACTGCTGCCACGGTCATCAAAGTCTTTATACAGGCAGTTTTTTTTATAAAATATATATTTTTCAATCTGTATTTTATCAATAATGAATCTTAGCATTGCGTTTTTATTTAATCTGGTCTTTTGTAATTTCGTTTTATATATATAATACTTAATATTAATAATCAACCAATTAATAAAACAATGTTTTTTTGTTATGATACCAAATAAAACCATATTTTTATCCAACTGAAAATGTTCACCTGTTTTAATACCCATTCTTCTACTGCTTTCCATAGGACTGTAACTTTAGAGCACTCATAAAATAAGTGTTCCAGTCTTTCTGGCATAAGATGGCAAAAATCGCAAATATTAGAATCAACATATTTTATTTTATTTAAAAATATATTTGTAGCTGTTATCCTGTGTAAAATTTTATACTGAAACCATAATAAAGATGGGTCTTTAATAGTTTTGAATGGTAGAACATAATACTTTCCCCATACTTGTGAAGTGAAGTCAAACCCCAATACTGAATATCTTTTTTGAGACGTAGGAACTATTGTAGTGCGATTTAATATTACGTATATTTGCTTACTTAGATTTATATCTTTTAAAAATAGTTTTATTTTAAAGGGAAGAATCGGATTGCAAACAGTGTTAAAACTTTGGTTGTTTGATTTTGTTGCTTTACAAATATATAATTTAATGGCTCTGATTAAAGAAGCATATTGTAAAAAATTGGATTGTACTTCATATTTTGTTATGAAGGTGTTGTAATTCATTAATGTCTCATTTTTGTCTATTAGATCTTGAATAAATACTATGCCTTTTTGCAAATACTTAATATAAATAAAAGTTGTTTTCATTGTGTGTTTCAGGTAGTGGATTTCGCAAAATAAACAAGGGCTGGATTCTAGCCATTGTTGTTGGTATTGTGGTTTGCTGTGCTCTGATAGGTGCCGTCATTTATCTTTTCAGGTAATACATTTTTTCTTCTAATACACCGCCTGTAAGTGTAATTATCAAAAACATGACTTCATTATAGTTATATTGTCAAAGAAATGTCTGAAGTTCAAAAGCTGGGTATTATTACCTGTATTCCCAAACCAAATAAACCAAAACAGTTTTTAAAAAATTGGAGGCCTTTAACATTGCTTAACTGTACTTATAAACTAGCTTCAGGCTGCATTGCCAATAGAATAAAAACATTGCTAGATAAAATAATTAGCAACGATCAAACTGGTTTCATTAAAGGTAGATATATTGGTGAAAACATTCGATTAATATATGATATCATGCAATACACGGACGTCCTCGATATACCAGGTCTCCTGCTTTTGGAAGATTTTGAAAAAGCTTTCGACTCTGTATCATGGGCATTTATTGAAAAATCATTAGACATTTTTAATTTCAAAGCCTCAATTAAAAACTGGATTAAAACTCTGTATAATAATTCAATGTCGAGGGTGATTCAAAATGGCTTTCTGTCAGAGACATTTAAATTAGAAAGAGGATGTAGACAAGGTGATCCACTTTCTCCTTATATTTTTATTATTTGCGCTGAAATTCTAGCTATATTAATAAAAAATAACAAAAACATAAATGGAATAACAATCGATGGTGAACAATATCTAATATCCCAATACGCAGACGATACAACTTTTATATTGGATGGAACTCCTGGGTCTCTGTTTAATACTTTAACAATATTAGAATATTATGCCACAGTATCTGGATTAAAAATAAATTATACAAAATCAAAAGCTATTTGGATATGCAGTAAAAAAAACTCAAAAGATGTTTATCACCATTCAAGATGGAAATTGGAATGGAATACAACAGAATTTAAGATGCTCGGAATAACATTTACAGTAAATTTACAATTAATTGTTAAAGCGAATTACCCCACAAAAATTAATGAAATTAAACTATTGATAAAACTATGGTCAATAAGGAAGTTAACTGTCTTAGGAAGAATAACCGTATTAAAAACACTAATAATACCTAAAATTACATATTTACTAATTTCACTACCAAACCCATCCAAAAAAGAACTTGACAATTTGAATAGATTATTTCATAAATTCATTTGGCAAAATAAACCCGATAAAATAAAACGAGTCTTATTAGCTCAAGAATTCAAAGATGGTGGATTATAAATGTTAAATATATATAATTTCATGATGGCTTTAAAAGCTTCATGGCTCAGGAGACTATTTTTAGGTAACTCAAAATGGATTAAACTGTTTGAATCTACTACTAACTTATCCAATAGAGACCTTGTAATAAATGGAGATTATTATTTGAATATAAAAAGAAAGAAATTAAAAAACATGTTTTGGAAAGATGTCTTATACAGTTGGGAGTTTTAAGCTCAAATATTTGGTACAACAGCAATATAACAATAAATACAAAACCATTCTGTTATAAAAAATTATTTAGAAAAGGGAATAATATTTATAAACGATCTACTTGATGAAGATGGAAATTTCTTTACATTTGAGAAATTAAAAAATATATATAATGTAAATTCACACTTTTTAGAATATTCATCGCTTATAAACAGCATTAAGGTATTTATAAATAAAGCAGACAACATTAGAAATGGCCACTTTACATTGCTAACTAATCCTGTATTTCCGGTAAAATTTAATATTATTCTTAAAAGTCAAACAGGTATTAAAGACATGTATAAACTATTAAATCACGAAATTATTACACCAACATCACAAATAAGATGTAGAAACCAAGGTTTTTTGCTTGACTCAAAAGAATGGGGAAACTATTATAGAGTGCCTTTTATAAGTCTCAAAGATACAACTTTGATATGGTTTCAATACAGAATTATACACCAGATAATAACAACTAATACTTTTTTTTTTAAATAAAATTAAATACATAGATACTAATGAATGTACGTTCTGTGGCAGTTCACTAGAAACATTAACACATTTATTTTACTATTGTAATAAAGTGACTGATCTGTGGCATGCTGTTGTAAATTGGATTTTAAACAAAAAAGGAATTCGAATAAAATTAAATAAAACAATTATTTTATTTGGACAAATAGGCGATATAAAAGACATATTTATAAACTGGCTGTTAATAAACATTAAATATTATATATACAAGACAAAAATGAAAAAAAATGAAATAAATATAATAGCTGGTCAAAACTTTTTAAAAAATAAATACGAAATAGAAAAAATATATTCTTTTTAAAAACTGTAAATATGAAGAGTATAATACAATCTGGGCACCATGGAAACGACTCTTCAGTCAAGAAAGTAATTTGATGGAAGATAATAGAAACAATTATCAAGCGAGCGCTTGACGTGAATTTTGACATTATCACTTATCACTATAATTACCTACTATAACTTCTCTTTTTAACATTCTTTCTTTCTAAACTTATATATTTATTTTATGTCCCCATTACATCAACCAGCCTATTTAAATATATTTCTATTAACTAGTCATTTATAATACTACTATCTACATGTACATATGCATTAATATTAAATATATCACCATGTACATTATTTGTATAAGTACACGCGTATTACGATTACTATAATCAGCATACTACCACAAAATGTATAATCTAATTCATATTCTGTGAGGCGATGAATCAGGGCACCCAAACCCTGGCATCGTCAAAATGACCTGTGGACAATTAATTTTTTTTTATAATTACCAATTATTTTCATTAGATTGTCATTATTTTGCCCAACAGGTGCAGAATAAAGCTTTTGGTAAAAAAAAATATAAAAAAATAATCGCAATTTATGATATGATATATGATATAGGCTAGGCTAGGCTAGGCTAGGCTAGGCTAGGCTAGGCTATGATATGATATGATATGATATGATATATGCTATGATATTATATATAATATATGATAATAATATATGCTATGATATATGTCATGATATGATGATTTGATTTGATTTGATTTGATATATATATATATATATATATATATATATATATATATATATATATATTTATGACATGTATTTTAGGAGAAAACGAACTCGAAGAAGACGGAAACGTAAGACAAGGAGACGACCACGTCAGCAGCAGCAGCTTACTACAATATCACTTGAACAACACGTATTAGAGAATGACCAGACTTCTCAAGCAGCCGTGCATAATGACCACTCATACGATATAATGTCTTGGAGAGCAAACGTACAGTACACGGCCCCCATGGAAAGAGCACGTCACCACAGAGTAAGGCAAGCCAGGAATGAAATACCATTAGATAGCGACGACTATCTTCATCCGTTTCCTCAAAGTCATACAATAGACGTTAATGTTGAGGAAAGTGCCAAATCGCTATTGCCGAGACAAACTAATTTAGATGAAACAACTGCCAGGACTCTCAAAATGTCGTCTGCTGTACATGTGAATGGTAGACAATCACGTGTGGCCAGATCTATTCCTGAACAAAACAGGTTCACTAGCAGCACAGGAAGACATATGGGTGCTGCGGTAATTCCTGGAAACGAAAATGTATCACAAGGCCAGTTTATACCTGGTGATAACTGTATTCCACTCCAAATCCCACAAGTTCAAAATGATGGTTCGAGTTTGTTAGATGATTTATTTGGACCACTGTACATGAAATGTTCAGCGAACTTTCGTCTTGTAGCAACAAATGGTCCTACAGAACGCACACTTGCAACTTCGTCCATCGACCCCTCGCAGCCGTATTATCCGCACGAAGCACACGATAGACAAGATTTAAATAAAAGGCAGACGGGTGTTTCTGTCGTAAATGTGAAGCATGATATTTCAGATACCCCAACACGATGTTCCTCTACCCCGATGAACAGGTGTCGTCAGACTCTGTTGCATGCTGTTATTGACGGCGACAGCGACGGCGACGACTATGGTGATGACATTGATGATGATAATGACGATGATAACTATGATGATGATGATGATGATGATGACTATATGTCGTCTGATTCTCAACCAGAGAACTGGTTGCAGAGGCCGGCTGTCGAGACAGATATTAATGATCCATTCCCATATATCGGAGTTGGCGAGTTAATGGAAATGAATATAAAACGCAAATGAAAAAGACCAGTGGATGTGGAAATGTTTCGAAGCCATGTGCATGAAAAGTACATGCGTTTCATTGCGGTCGAGTCTTCTCGAGTAATATTAATAATATACTCAATCATTACAAGTCAGTATTCATAATCACAAACGCGATACACTATAGAAATAAACAGTCAAAGCAAAGAACACATATTGCTTTCCTTTGACCAGGTAGTAATATTCAATACAAACATTTTGTAACGGTGCATCAATTTTTAACGCCAAAAATACAAATTACAAAAAAATAAGCCATTTCAGTTATTGGTTTTCTTATGTTAGATATTTTAGTTTTTCTATTGTTGGGTGGTTGTTTGGTTTTGTTGTTGTTGGTGGTTATTTTTGTTGTTGTTTTTTTCTTTAACTCGATTTACCACATTAATGTCGTAAGTTTTAAATTACAAAAACGAAAAAAATGAAGAAAAATAAATAAATTAAGGTTGTCTCAACAATGAAATGCACATGACTGAAAGCCACAACAAATTATTATATTAGTGAAGAAGAATTAGTGTTTGTATGAACATCATTAAAATGAAAAGCAACAAAGATTCCAATCGAGGTGTTACGCAGTAATGCTGGTCGAACGTTTTTGCTTGATTTGTTCAATATTTGTTTCAGTAATGGTCTTGTACCCAATCGGTGGCGTCAGGGTATTATTGACCCTATTCTTAAATCTAGTACAACGGATCACAGGGACACCATGTCATACAAAGGTATCAATTTGGCGTCAGTTGTGTATAGACTATTGTAACATTTTAAATAACAGACTTTCGACATGGGCAGAATACCATGAACTGATAGTCAATGAACAAAATGGCTTCCGAAAAGGAAGAAGTACCATTGACAACGTGTCTTCTTTATCTTCCATTATCGAAATTAGGAAAAAGAAAACAATTGTTAAGAAAGCATTTGACTCTTTAGACAGATCATTATTGTGGTGCGAATGATGTAATATGGGTATTTAGCGGTAAAATGTGGAGTGCATTACGTGATATTTTGATAAGATTCACTACACTGATGCATGGTGTCTTAAAAATAACTTGTCATTAAATGGGAAATCCAAAGTTGTACATTTTCGAACCCCATCTATATCTAGAGCAAGATATTGTTTTAAATGTGGCGATGAGGTTGTAAACACTGTAGATAAATATATTTATCTGGAAATTGTGCTAGACAAGACTTTAAATTTTAATATAACTGTTAAAGTTGTAACGGTTGCGAAGTCTGCAAGTAGAGCGCTGGGGCTTCTTATGGCCAAAAGTAAAGCTATGGGTGGTATGCCATATAACGTTTCTAGTAAGATATACCACTCACTCGTTTTACCCATTATTACTTACTTACTTACAAGCAGTTTTGAACTTTGTTAATAACAGAATACTCCTTGGTACCCCATGTACCCCATGTACCAAGGAGTATTTTGTTATTAACAAAGTTCAAAACTGCTTGTTGATTTTTCTTGATGTTGGGAAATATAGCACCAATGCAGTTGTAAATGGTGATATGGGATGGATGCCAAGGAAAGTGTCTTCGTGGAAGGCTGTACTTGGACGATGGAGCAGACTTGTTAATATGAACAATAGAAAAGTTCGAATTGGAATTTTAACGTACACCAGTTTTGTTTGCAACATAATATTCAGAACTATTGCAATGTTATTGTAGTTTTACCCAAATTTATTATTAAAACAATATGGCGATCAGCTTGCAATGTCTTTGGCAGAAGCTATTTTACAGAATACGATTGAAAACACATTCGATGTAATATAAATGGTCTCACACGGAAACCCGTTTAATGTACTCTCTCTCTCTCTCTCTCTCTCTCTCTCTCTCTCTCTCTCTCTCTCTCAAAACGAAGATTGGGCACTTTATGAAAGAACTGTGCCATTTCGCATGCATATAGTACTTGGATTCCTGAATATTTTCAGTTATAGTGCCAAATTAACAGCAAGCCCTGGGTATCTGCAGCGCCACTTAGTGATAAACCTTATTTGGCATAATGCCAACATTATTATTATTATTTTATTTTTTTCACGTAGTGTTTCTACTAACCTTTGCCCCCAAAATTGCCTAAATTGATCCATGATTATACATAATTATACTATATTCATGATTAACGTGATTTAAGAAATGTTAAATAATAATAGTTTTTAAAATGTAGCACAAAATGGGCAAAAATGTTTACAATTTTACTTTCGGTTACATAGGCCTATATGCAATGTCTAACACATTATGCATAATTTGATCCAAATGGTATTTCTAGAATTTAGAGTGGACGGGATTTAACGTAGTCGATTGACTGCTCGCTTGAGGTGCTTGCGTCACGTTCCATCCAGTGCAATACAACTGGTCGAAGGCCGTGATATGGGCTTTCCTGACTGTGGCGAAAATGAAAATAAAAGAACCCTTGCTACATTAGACAAAAATGTAGCAGGTTTTTGCTGATAACTACGTATCAGAATTACCAAATGTTTGACATGCAATAGCCGATGATCAATGTGATCTAGTGGTGTCGTTAAACAAAATAAACTTTAACTTTCTAGAATTTAGACGACCAAAAAACAAGCACACTTAGTGTTACATATTTACTTTAGTTTGTTTTCATGTGCACAACAGTTTATAAATATACGTTTTTAACAACACATATTTAATTGATTACATACTGAATACAATTAATATACAATGCAACACTTGACATAGTTTTTAAATCATGGCTGGCGGATAGAATACAGACCTTGGAGGAAGAGGGCATAAATACAAATAATGCAGGGCAACAATACTTTTCTAGGCATGCAAAAACCGGCCTCGGTGGCACAGTGGTTAAGCCATCGGACTACAGGCTGGTAGGTACAGGGTTCGCAGCCCGGTACCGGCTCCAACCCAGAGCGAGTTCTTAAGGGCTCAATTGGTAGGTGTAAGGCCACTACACCCTCTTCTCTCTCACTAACCACTAACCAACTAACAACGAACCCACTGTCCTGGACAGACAGCCCAGATAGCTGAGGTGTGTGTCCAAGACAGCGTGCTTGAACCTTAATTGGATATAAGCACGAAAATAAGTTGAAATGAAGGCATGCAACTGACCGTCCCCTTCCATTGCCCCTCCTAGATACAGTTCTATAATTATGAAAAAAGTGGTTACGCTTTTCTATTATAGGACTACTTAGGTAGACAAAAGCGGAGGGTCCAGGGACACCTCCCAGTAATAGACGGCCCTGATATGACATTTGTATACATGTATAGACTGATAGTGAGATACATGCACACGTATATTGTGCTGCACTTTAGCAAATCGCCAGTTTTTAATATTCGGTATGTTTCACAGCATCTGCATCTTAACATCATAACAGATGTATATACTAGGACCTATATATTCAACCAGTTTTCAAGTTTTGTAATATTCATTATGTTTCACAAATTGAAAATATACAACCTAACATTCTAAGATGCGTCACTTTTTAATATTCAGTGGGTTTCACAGTCCACAACCTAACATCATGTCATGTCATGTCATGTCATGTCATAGGGTTTTACGTGCACATTCAGAACAAGCTATTGTAGCGCACGCCTGTCGTGGGCACAAGAGCCGGCCTTGGCCGGCTCCTCCGTCCTTGACAGGAAATACCTAACATCGTAACCAATGTACTATTTAACCAATCGTCAGGTTTTAATATTCAGTATGTTTGACAAAAAACTAACAGACATATTGTGCGATTTATATTATAAGTTGCCTATATTCGTTTTAAACACTATATTTTTATGAAGCAGATCTAGTAGAAAATACAGATTTGCATTGTTTGTCGGCGGTCCTATGTGTATCTTCATAAAAGCCTGCAATTGTACCTAGATGTAAGCAAAATAAAATGTTACTATACCAACGACAGATTTAATAATCATTTCCCACCCTGAAGTTTTACCCATATTTGGCCACAATTAAGGTGTGTGAGGTAGGTAGGTAGGTAGGTAGGTAAGTATAACGGTGTTTAGATGCTTACATTAAGGTTGACAAAGTTTGTACCAAAAACAAGAAGTTGAGGAAAGGAGTGTTAATGACGGACTATGGACAATTTTGAATAAAATTTAGTGAAAAAGAAGTTTGTTTTGTTTTAACGACACCATTAGAGCACATTCATTTATTAATCACCGGCTATTGGTTGTCACACATTTGGTAATTTGACGTATAGTCCTAGAGAGGAAACCCGTTACATTTTTCTTTTAGTAGCAAGGGATCTTTAATGTGCACCATCCCACAGAAAGGATAGCACATATCACGGCATTTGATATACCAGTCGTGTAGTAAAAAAGAATGACTGAATAAAATGTTAATAACAGGCAAATATATATATATATATATATATATATATATATATATATATATATATATATATATACAGGCCTCACGCGAGGTCAAAATCATAGAGCGAAGTCACTTCTCTCTCAAACTTTAGAGTGGGCGAAGTTTTTAACAACAGGGAGATTTGAATTTTTAATCCCCCCAAAAAGAAGTTATCTTAATACAGGTGCAACTTTTACAATCTGTATTTTATTCTATTTTATTTACCGTCTGTACTGCTAATTGATGGCTATGTGCTCTATAGATGGGTTTTTTTAAATTACCTTTCCACATGTCGCCTTCTTTAGTAATAATGAAATGTAATTGAAATGCACTAATTTAACCGTTTAGAATTCATTCTCTTACAAGTTTGTCTTCTCATTTCATTTAATACCTACTCCTTGCAGAGTATTGTCCTAGTAGATTAATCTGAGCTGAGATTACCCAGAGGCAATTAAATGCGTTCCACAGTCACTTTTTTAATTAATACACTGGAGTTGTCAGACTCAATCGGTACTAGTATCCGTGAAGGTGTGAACATTGCTTATCTGCAGCACCTTGTCACTGTTCTTTACAATTTAAAAAAAAAGTTAAAATAATTTAGTGGCCGCTTAAAGCCGCACACCCTAGTTCCATCCAGCGAAAATAAATTATAATTTGGTTAATTTACAAACCTGTAACACACATAGATCACGTTTTTATCAAATGGAGTGAAAAAGCAGATTTTATATCGATAAATACCATGGGAATCCCCATGTCCCAATTGCTTAAAATAATTTTGAAAGTTTGTATTCTGATGTCACCGGTAGATGTCGCTTGAAGCACAACAATGCCTACGTCACGACAAATTTCACAGAGTGCGCACAGACTAGGGGTGCGTTCTTTTCACCTCTCCTGGACATGTTCCAACTGTTCTGTCCTGGTTGTATCCCCTCTCCAGATATCGTAAGACTTAGCAAAATTATTGGTTTTAAGGGTTTGTAACGTTTTGTATTGAGACACTTACTTGTCTGAACTTTATTGTTACTGAAAATTTTCACGAACTGTGAAGAAAAATCTCACAAATGAACAACGACAAATCAGATGTTGATTGCGCGAACTGTGCACGAGAAAACAAACCGAACCAAAATACCAACATCTGTGACGTTTACACAGGAAGATTCCCTCTAAAAATAGATTGGACCTCGCTTGCTTAACGGTTTTTTCTCGATAGACGTCTTGTGAAAAAATGCAAAAAATGCATTTCGTGGTTTTACAAACATCAGGATTAGCAAAAAGCACTTCAGGTGAACGGAAATGTGTATTTTAAATAATAAAATGTAAGTAAAGTGCAATTTTATTTGTGAAAAATAACAAATAACTGTAACTAGGGTGTGTCCCTTTAACACAGACACTTTAGCGACTTGGGGGATCCAGTTTAAGTGCCCGCTGGGTATGTAGGACAGGTTACCGCTATTTCATGCGCGCGAAGAGTAACGTCCCTTGACAAAATAGACTGAAACTAGTCTATTTACAAATTGGGGGGGGGGGGGGGGGGGCGTGACAGACAGGTTGTTATGGGTGACTTGAGTAGCTTCGTAGGAGACTTTTAAACTTTGGCAACTAACATGTACATATTTCGAATTAGATGGTATAATGGCCGTAGAAAACGGTCCGCTGAAATTTACAGCGGAATGGTTCAAATTAAAGGGACATTCCTGAGTTTGCTGCATTGTAAGATGTTTCCGACTAATAAAATATTTCTACGATTAAATTTACATATTAAATATATTTTCTTGTTTAGAATACCAGTGTCTGTATATTCAATGTGTTTTTGATCGTCTTAATATTTGTAAGAAGCCCAGACTGGATTTTGTCTTCAAATAACTTCGTACATAAGAAAAAACTATATTTTAGGAAATAAGATGAAATTTAACATAGTACAAATATTAGAACGATCAGAAACACGTTTAATATACAGCCACTGATATTTTATGCAGAAAGATATATTTGATATGTAATTACAATCGTTAAAAAGTCTCTGTTAGTCGATAACATCTTAAAAATTGCAGCAAACTCGGGAATGTCCCTTTAAAAAGCAGTGCAACAACTTGGACAAAGTCTCTGCGACTCGTACCCGAGGGTTTTGATAACGCCAGATTAAAAGACTATCTCGTAAAAAGTATAAACAAAACAGTTGACAGATTCCATAGGTTATGGCATCGACAGGTTATGGCATCGATCGATATATATATTTGAGAGAGAGAGAGAGAGAGAGAGAGAGAGAGAGAGAGAGAGAGAGAGAGAGAGAGAGAGAGAGAGAGAGAGAGAGAGAGAGAGAGAGAGAGAGAGGGGGGGATTTGAGGGGGGGGGGGGGGGTTGAAGGTAGGCGCCGTTCTGTTTACCCATACACACATTTGTATACAGTGTCAACATGAACGCATTGGGTATTATACAAAATATATTTATTTTCTTTACTGTTAATGTGTTTTCCACCATATCTAAGTATATAAAATACTAGACGGACCTGTGTAGGAACGTCCTGTACACAGCCGTCATCACTCTATATATATTTATATATCATTATTATTATTATTATTATTTAAGGAGTGTCTGTTATTTCTTTTACGTTCATCGGTGTATGAACAAAATAAATCATCCGTAAATTATGTGAATCGGCGAAGCCGTTCTCACATAAGTTTGCCGATGATTTTTTTGTTCATACCTAGATGAACGTAAAAGTAATAACAGACAATACTTATAATTAAATTTGAAACACACTGAGTAATAATAACATTAAAAGTTCATAGTATTGTCCGAAATATACATATATTTTCTGTATATACAAAATATATATTTATTTATTTTATTTACTGTTTACTACCATATCTAAGTAGAGAATACTAGACCGCCCTGTATAGGAACGTTCTGTACATAGCTGTTCTGACTACATATATTTTTTATATATTTACACACGCCACGTTATATATTTTATTGAGTATAATTCGAAATATACATATATTTTCTTTATATACAAAATATATATTTATTTTCTTTACTGTTAATGTGTTTTCCACCATATCTAAGTATACTAGACCGCCCTGTGTAGGAACGTCCTGTACAGAACCGGTAAGGTTTTGGTCCCTTATGCGTTCACTGGGTTCCCTCCTACAAAATGTACCGAACAAACCCTCGTACTTAGAGTAACATTAAAATCGTTTTCTACGTGAAACGATTACCCACAAACGTTTCCGATATCCATTGGCTGGATATCGATGGAAGGATAACAAATTTCCCGGACATATGCGATTGGAACAGTTAATAATTGAACAATGGTCGTGGCCTCCCATTGCTTTTGCCCCCCAATTTGCAGATAGGTCTATTTTGGCGAGATCTCGCGAAATCTCGCGGTTTGCGTCCTCGAGTAACTCCGCAACGGGCACATGCGCAGTGGAATGAGAAAGAGGTCTATTAGTGTATATGGCTGGCAAGAATATGTACAGCAATTATTTTAATGTAATATATATGTAGCTGTTGTGCCCATATATATGTAGACATGCCCCATAACTTTTCAAAGAAGGGATCACGGGACCCCGGTCTCTCTCTCTCTCTCTCTCACACACACACACACACATCTTCTCGTGAGTAAATGTGGGACGGAGACACTTGTAATATTAATTATGGGTAACAAGACTGCTGGGAAATTGGAAACGTCATATTATTTACCAAATCAAATCCCTTAGACAACAGTAACATTAGTCAATATATACACAATAAATATCAATATAAGCCCGCACGCTTAAAGTAAAGCATACAAAAAAGAGTGGGGCATGGATATAATGAGATATGTCTTTGACTACCTTAGTTTCACAAACACACACACCCGAAGAACCCGCGCATGTTTTAAGCATAATAGTACACTGGCGTAGTCGGGATTTTATGAGGGGACGGACAACCCATAGAGGGGGGCAACCCACAATATGTATGTATTTATCTATGTACATGTATGTATTGATGTATGAATATCGCCCGCAATTGAGCTATCGAGGCATCCATGTATGTATGTATTTATTTATTAATGTATGAATATCTATATATGTATGTATGTCGAGGTTGACTGTTATATAGGCTACATAGATATTAACGCACTGGCGCAGGGGATAATTAAGTCCTTTCTGGCCTCACAAATTGTCCCATGCCGTTGCTGGGATTCGAACCTATGGCACCGAATCGCCCGCATATACCAGTCGTCATGTACTGGCTTGAACGAGAAATAACACAATGTGTGCGTGCGTGCGTGCGTATGTATGTATGTATATATGTATGTAATAGTATAGTTGGTGTATTTGACCAGTTCTACTGGCCAGATGAAACAACATTTTATGACAACTTGTCACATATTTGCAGTCGTGACGTGACATTCGAAGTTTGGTGCACTTCGAACTTTAATTCGATGAGATGCAATTTTGTATATTATCATACTGCTACATATACGGCAACATTTGTGTTCTAGTATCAGTTTCAAGTTACATATTAAAATTAAAGTGGCATATTGTGAATTTGTCATCGAAAATACACATCAACCTTTGTTATTATAGTTTTGAACTTACATTTTTAGACTAGCTGAAGTTTAAGAATATTGTTTACGCAAATAAACGCTCGGACTAAAAATAAAATTAAAGACAAATTAAAGACAAATTTTAAACAGGGTGTGTGTGTTTCGAGTGAATAACAAACCTCTGCTCACTCCCGAAATATTGTTTCTGTCAGATGAAAAATAAATAAATAAATTAATTAACAACCCAGTAGACCCTATGTGCACTTTGCGCTACTCTCCCAAGTACAATCTTGGGTCCGACTGAGTTATTACGTTACGTCGTTATATATCTAGCACTAGGTCTAAATTGATTCAGAAAAGAGATGGGAGAAATAAGAGTAAAGATTTCATGTTATTCTATAGGTGATGAGAAACGTTACTATGCCACAATATATTTCTATACACACAATATATTTCTACACACACACACACACACACACACACACACACACACACATAAACGCACCACACCACAAAACAACACAACACAACTGAATCAAACAACATGTTTTAGGAAGTGAAATATAAAGTTGGAGCTACTACAAACAGGAAGTAATTATATTTGTTAAACAGGCTCTATTACAGGCGCGTGTGCAGGGGTCGGTGTCGGAGGTCCAAACTCCCACCCTTTTTCAAGGGAAATTGTTTTGTTGTATTTTTGTTGGTTTTTTTGGTTTTTTAAATATATTTTTTATGGTTTTTTAAATATATTTTTCGGGTGAATCACGACCAAAACCCCTAGACTGTCTACTAATCATACGATCTTCAGATCGATATTGCGTATTTTAATACTTACAATAGATGTCATTTTGAAGAATCTTAAAAAAAACTTGTGTTTATTCCAAAACAATAGTGGTTTTTATTGATGACAATAAACTTGTAAATGCCATAAGACAATTATCCCAGACGGGATCGCCATGTGTGTTTGTGTTATCACTTGACACGGTCAGATGTCATTTCATTAAAATTAATTTGTAAGAAAGATTAATATTTTTAACACTGAAAACATTTGTCAATTTATACATTTCTTTAACATAGTAATAGATATTAATTTTTTAAACAATAATTTGACAATTTGCATAGGTACCCTAGAAGGAAATAAACCACAATTGAATTATTGTTTGGTTTAGACTTCAGCTGGTGGCAAATAGTCTTGATTATACAAAGCGTTTGTTTTAAGCAGACGTAAAACAACAGGCCATGTTGTTGATTGTCATAAATGACTGCGAATAGATACCCATGACCCAAATGAAAACTACATGACCCGTACGAACCAGGTAAATCTGGCCACATCAAATTATTTGTTTTGATCCGCTTGGTTAAAAAAAAATCCTACCACTGGCAAATATACTCCTTTATTTCACTGAATCATATTGCGCAACCGCCACCGCTGGGTCACTCTAGGGGAGCAATTAACAGTTACAGCAACTCAAGGAAGCAGACAGCGCACACATAAAGGTTGTAATTTTAGACATCGATGAATTAAACGTCTTGTTGATTGTCGAGTGACTGGACATGCCAAAACATTTGGTGGCCCGGCGGACTACTGGGGTTAGACAACTGGTAGTCAGAGTGAGAAATCGGTAGTCAAAACACCCCGGGCTACCGCTAACGTTGAGCCCTGCATTATGGTCCCAGACAAACAGGGTTTTCCAAACTCTGCCTCATTTTCACCAAGTTAAAATGGCAACGAGTTTGCATTGCAAACGACACCACGCAACGTTCAAAATGCAACACCAAATGCAGACGCGGATCCGGGGGGGGGGGGTCGAGGGGGTCTGGACCCCCCCCCCCCTGCTTGACAACGGGAATATACTTCAAATCCATCTAAAGCTATCTTAAAATATGAAAATTTCCTAGGAGGGGGGCCCTTCAAAGGCTCAAGACTGGAACACCACCCACCCACCCACCCGCTAAAATTCCTGGATCCGCCCCTGCAAATGTGCAGATCAACATCACAAAACAAAAATACGAGTCGTTCAGCAGGTTATTACCAAAAGTGGATTTTGGTATTGACTCGCCTAAGATTTGTTTTTTTTTCCATTTCGAAGGAGCGGAGCTAAAAATGGCAAATTTGGAAAACCGAAAGAACGTTTGTTTTGTTATCTCCACGGTTATCTCTTCTATAACCCAAACCGAACTGATTTCAGTTAACTGCAAATCACTACGATGAATATAAATATGAACATTCAGTCATTCCACTGTGACTATCAATAAATATTTTTGTTTCCAGGCAGGCATCCTGGGACGGGTCAGGTTGATGAAAGCGAAGCGCCTTGTCGTAAATTTTAGCGTTTGTTTACACTGTGCATAGAGCAGATGGACGGAGCTAACGTCACTTCGCACCAAGCTATACCACCGGACGTCACAAAAACGAAACAAAATGACTGCCCCCAATTAGCAGGAATAATAATGGTGTTTTATTTTATTTTATTAAACTCTAAAATTATGCGCGTTTCATTTGTTAAAGTGTTAGTATGTGTTGGTGGTCCGGGTATGCATCTTCCCAAAACATAAATCTCTTGTTTGAGTTTACTCTACCTTTAAGGAATAATGCGCATTATATATTGTTGAATATGCATACCAGTCAAAGCCTTGCTTAAGCATTCCTTTAACACACACTACAGCTGTACAGTGTGACAGAGCTGGAGCGATTACTTGGCGAAAATAATCGATTACGATTACATAAGAATGTTACGATTACGATTACAAAAAAAATTGAAAGTAATAGATTACGATCCAGTAATCATGATTACATTTCAACAAATATGCATAAGTAATGAAATTGATGTCACCAACATGAAATTGTTCATTTTATTTCACAACCATACCAATTTCATTAATTGAAAAACAATCAATTATTTTGAATTATTTATTAAATCGTTTAAAAATTTATGAACGTATGTACACAGGACAAATTATTACTATTATTCATGCTGCTTTTTAGTTTACTAACCATTAAAACACACACACACACACACACACACACACATATATATATATATATACAAAGGTTAGAAAGTACACTGCAGCATCCGGCCAAACAGTCCACAAGGCACTCCAGACATTTAAAATCACATTGTTTATAATACGTTTCTTATAAAATGCAATACTGATGCTAAATTTGAATCGAGTAATATGGACAGTTCTACTATTAGAGTAGAAGATAATGGGATATCAGTTCTATTGTCTACACTGATTGACCAGTGCTGCATTTGACACTAAACATACCTGAGGGTTTGGTAAATTATGAGTAATCATGAAAGTAATCGCTGATTACGATTACATTATCAATGCAATGGATTACGATTGCGATTACATGGCATTTTCAAACATGGTAATCGATCACCGATTACGAATACCCCATCTCTGCAGTGTGATAGTTCCACAACCCAGGCTAATTGTTCATGGTTAGTGAGGAAGAAGTCCCTAATGAGTCCCAAATCTATGTTTGAGGGGAAACTGAGATACGACCCCATAGTGTTTAACCTGAAGACGAAACCACGACACCATCGAGTCATGGCCAGTGATTATAAAACTATACACCATGGGCGTACATAGGATTTTGAAAAGGGGGGTTCCAATACATAGGATTTTGAAAAGGGGGGTTCCAAAATAGATTGCAGAGACATTGGGCATATATTTCTATGTTGAGTAAATATAATAATGTCAGATATATTAAATTATAAAAAAAGCGATTTCGGGGGGGGGGGGGGGGGGGGGTCGGTCGAAACCATCGAACCTCTCCCCTATGTACGCCCATGTACACGCGTCTGGTATTACATACAGTGTGTTTCATTTAACCACATTTCTGGTGCAGACTGCTTAATAAATCATCGGCTATTGGATGTCAAACAATTAGATTACGTGAGGCAGGTATCGAACCAGAGGTGTCATTTTGACTCATTAACATCGTCGACTTCGACGTCAGTGGTGTCCGTAGAGTATGGCCTCAAATGCGGTTGTCAGTGTATGCCCGCATATTACGTTTGGATACACTGCGGTTGTCAGTGTATGCCCGCATATTACCTTTGGATACACTGCGGTTGTCAGTATGACCGCATATTACATTTGGATACACTGCGGTTGTCAGTGTATGCCAGTGTATGACCGCATATTATGTTTGGATACACTGTGGTTGTCAGTGTATAACCGCATATTACATTAGGATACACTGCGGCTGTCAGTATATGCCAGTGTATGACCGTGTGTTATGTTTGGATACACTGCGGTTGTCAGTGTATGCCAGTATAGGACCGCTTAATACGTTTGGATATATTGCGGTTGTCAGTGTATGCCAGTGTACGACCCTGTATTAAGTTTGGCTACACTGTGGTTGTCAGTGTATGCCAGTGTACGACCGCATATTACGTTTGGATACACTGCGGTTGTCAGTGTATGCCAGTGTATGACCGCATATTGTTTGGATACACTACAGTTGTCAGTGTATGCCAGTGTATGACCGCATATTACGTTTATGACTGCATATTACATTTTGATACACTGCAGTTGTCAGTGTATGACCGTGTTTTATGTTTGGATACACTGCGGTTGTCAGTGTATTCCCACATATTATGTTTGGCTACACTGCGGTTGTCAGTGCATGCCAGTGTATGACCACATATTACGTTTATGACATATTACATTTGGATACACTGCGGTTGTCAGTGTATGCCCACATATTACGTTTATGACCGCATATTACATTTGGATACACTGCGGTTGTCAGTGTATGCCAGTGTATGACCGCGTTTTTTTCTTTGGATACATTGCGGTTGTCAGTGTATTCCCGCGTATTACGTTTGGCTACACTGCGGTTGTCAGTGCATGCCAGTGTATGCCCGCATATTACCTTTGGATACACTGCGGTTGTCAGTATGACCGCATATTACATTTGGATACACTGCGGTTGTTAGTGTATGCCAGTGTATGACCGCATATTATGTTTGGATACACTGTGGTTGTCAGTGTATAACCGCATATTACATTAGGATACACTGCGGTTGTCAGTATATGCCAGTGTATGACCGTGTGTTATGTTTGGATACACTGCGGTTGTCAGTGTATGCCAGTATAGGACCGCTTAATACGTTTGGATATATTGCGGTTGTCAGTGTATGCCAGTGTACGACCCTGTATTAAGTTTGGCTACACTGTGGTTGTCAGTGTATGCCAGTGTACGACCGCATATTACGTTTGGATACACTGCGGTTGTCAGTGTATGCCAGTGTATGACCGCATATTATGTTTGGATACACTGCAGTTGTCAGTGTATGCCAGTGTATGACCGCATATTACGTTTATGACTGCATATTACATTTGGATACACTGCAGTTGTCAGTGTATGATTGGATACACTGCGGTTGTCAGTGTACATATTATGTTTGCTACACTGCGGTTGTCATGCCAGTGTATGACCGCGCGTTTATGACATATTACATTTGGATACACTGCGGTTGTCAGTGTATGCCCACATATTACGTTTATGACCGCATATTACATTTGGATACACTGCGGTTGTCAGTGTATGCCAGTGTATGACCGCGTTTTTTTCTTTGGATACATTGCGGTTGTCAGTGTATTCCCGCGTATTACGTTTGGCTACACTGCGGTTATCAGTGCATGCCAGTGTATGACCGCATATTACGTTTGGCTACACTGCAGTTGTCAGTGTCTGACCGCATATTACATTTGGACACACTGCGGTTGTCAGTGTATGCCAGTGTATGACTGAAGATTACGTTTGGATACACTATGGTTATCAGTGTATACCACTGTATGACCGCATATTATGTTTGGATACACTGTGGTTGTCAGTGTATGCCAGTGTATGACTGCATATTACGTTTATGACTGCATATTACATTTGGGTACACAGCGATTGACAGTGTATGCCAGTGTATGACCGAGTATTAGGTTTGGCTACACTGCGGTTGTCAGTGTATGCCCGCATATTACGTTTGAATACACTGCGGTTTTCAGTGTATTCCAGTGTACAACCGCTTATTACGTTTTGCTACACTGCGGTTGTCAGTATATGCCAGTGTATGACCGCGTATTAGGTTTGGCTACACTGCGTTTGTCAGTGTACGCCAGTGTACAACCATGTATTACGTTTCGCTACACTGCGGTTGTCAGTGTATGCCAGTGTATGACCGCATATTACGTTTATGACCGCATATTACATTTGGATACACTGCGGTTGTCAGTGTATGCCAGTGTATGACCGCGTATTACGTTTGTATACACTGCGGTTGTCAGTGTATGCCACTGTACAACCATGTATATGTTTGGCTACACTGCGGTTGTCAGTGTATGCCAGTGCATGACTGCGTGTTACGTTTGGATACACTGCAGTTGTCAGTGTATGTCCGCATATCACGTTTATGACCGTATATTACGTTTGGCTACACTGCGGTTGTCAGTGTATGCAAGTGTATGACCATACACTGTGGTTGTCAGTGTATGCCAGTGTATGACCGCGTATTACGTTTGGCTACACTGCGGTTGTCAGTGTATGCCAGTGTGGCCACGTATTACGTTTGGCTACACTGCGGTTGTCAGTGTATGCCAGTGTATGACCACGTATTACGATTGGCTACACTGCGGTTGTGAGTGTATGACCGGATATTACGTTTGGCTACACTGCGGTTGTCAGTGTATACCAGTGTACGACCGCATATTACATTTGAATACACTGCGGTTGTCAGTGTATACCGTATATTACGTTTAAAAAATACCCTGCGGTTGTCAGCCTATACCAGTGTATGACCGCATGATGAGCCGAGTGTGACTACTTCTAACTGTATCAGCACATTTCCAACTAATCAGTCTGCAGGTAATATTAAAAGGTAAAGACAAGTTCAGTGACCAAACAAAATGTTCAAGTTTTACATGAAAACGAGTAAATACTTATGGTCATAATTCATAGAAATGTTTTGAATTGTCACACATTGTGATAATTCAATGGGATGTGTGTCTTAAAGATTCTAGTACTTAGACATACAAAAAAGTAAAAGAAAACCAAAGTACTAGTATGATAATTATGGTTGCTAGTCACTTCGTACCATGGTCATTTCGTACCATAGTCATTTCGTACCATTGCAAAAAGTCATTTCGTACCATGGTCATTTCGTACCATTGCAAAAAGTCATTTCGTACCCTAGTCATTTCGTACCTTGGTTATTTCGTACCATAACTGAAAGTCATATCGTACCATGATATAACAATTTATAACAATCACCCCGGTAATGTTTTTTACAAAATAACATTAAATTACAAATTTGTGGTTAATTTAAGGGATATTTTATCAGCAAAAGACTAAAAATTATTGCCGCTTTGTATAAACATTAGCAATTGGCTAATTTGGCAATCAGTAAGGTAGTTAATGTTTTAATGGCTGTTACTGTTTATTTCTTAAACAAATAAGATGCAAATAAGCAAGTTTGAAAAGAAGACCTAATAAATAAATAATATTTTGTTGGTCCATTATATTGTTTTGTTGTTTTTGACTAATTATCTGGAGCCATTTCACACAAAATCGAAGTTGGCAGTTAGTAGTAAATATCATATACGGCTCTTGTCAGGTAAAATGGAAATAATTACGGTTGACAGGTATTATGGGTATCAATAACGATATGCTGCACAATAACGTGTTCTGGTTTTCAAACTGTCAAAATAAAGTTTTAAAACAAAACCCAGTTTTTATGCTATAGTCGATTCGTTTTCGTACCATAACTGAAAAGTCAATTCTTTCTATATACTGGAATGAAATGACTATGGTACGAAATGACTTGGGTACGAAATGACTTTTTGCAATGGTACGAAATGACCAAGGTACGAAATGATTAGGGTACGAAATAACCAGGCAGCATGGTACGAAATGGATGGTACGATATGACTTGGGTACGAAGTGACTATGATTCATAATTATGACGTGGGATTGGATATCTGCTGTAGTCTGCTTACCGCTATTGAGAGCCTATCTGCTTCTTCATTACCCGGCACGCTACAGTCGGGTGGTATCCATTGAATGATCACGTTTGTTTTTTGTGCTAAGGTCTTGAAGTTCCCTCCTGATAGCCAACAAAATATGTTGCTCTCCACAGCCCTGAAGGCTCCGAAGCAGATATCTACAGTCTGTAAGAAAAACATGTCTATCATATGGTTATTTTAATACTTTGTCGACACGTAGAGGAAACCTTCCGATGTTATTTTTAGATAAAAATAACTTTAATGCTTTATTAAAAAAAAAAAATTATTAATGAAAGTCAGAAAGTGAAGTAGTGAACAAAATGAAATAAAAGTTACGCCAATACAGAGAATAGTATGTACATAGCTTGCATGGTTTGCACAATTTTTATACATTCCAAACATGTATAAAGTTTTATGTAAAGAACTAGGATAGATGAGGTTAATAAATATAAATTTAGTATAATAATATACTGGCCATCTGTCAGTATAAATTTTGTGTTCGTCATGACAAATAAGAAGTTATTTCAGGAAGAACGTAACTGGTTTATATATATAGTTATAAACCCATGACGTCACCAGGTTGGTGCTCCACTTTCAAAGGAAGAAATAAAAGAAATGTGAAAAGTTTGCAAAGTATGGCGGAAGTAGAGTAATTTTATGCACAAAGTTAAGAAAAACAACATGCTGCAAGATGACGAGCCCTTTAATAACTTTTCTTTTCCGCATACCATGACTTCGTATGTACTGCAACAAGAAAAATGTCGTCCAAAGGACGGAATCTGGCCAAAACTATTGGAAAATCAATTAGGAAAAAGTTCACAGATTTAGAAGGTCGACCTGACCAGCAACAGGTTTGTCAATGTCAGGAATTTTGTTTTAAAATTGTATAAAAATATGGCAAGCATGTATTAGCAAAGATCTGAACTGATAGTGCCGTATTGACAAAAATAACTAAATTTGACATGGCAGCACTGAAATTCAAGTAAATTAAATGTATCCTGGCGTCATATGACATGTTTTCGATACTGTAAGTATAACTGTTAACTTAGTATATAAGCAAAAAATTAAAATATAATAAAAACAATACTTTGTACATACAATACTACTTTACCTTTCTCAAGTCACATTAGTTTATTGTAAAAAAACTGATAATTTCCCATGAACGCCAAGTTTTCCTCCAAAAAAACTAGCTGCTAAGTCGTACAGGTGTTTCCACTATATTTTCATAAACATATGTTTTCGATAGTTTCATTAGCTGTCTATTTTTGTCCTTGTTATGGCAGTGAAGGGTCTATATTCCGTGCAATAATTTACATCAGAATCTTCATTTGAAAATAAAATCATAAAATGTTTGTAACTTGTAAAAAATATTAAATAATCTTCAGACCAATAGACAGTGTTCAATGAAAACATATTAACATTATGTTTTCGTCATAGGCTAATGTCTAATCCTCTTGTTATACGTATCAACGACACCAAAATTCAGATTGTCACCTTAACCTTTAGACTACTAAATTAATTGCAAATTGTCAAATTATTGTTTAAAAAATTAATATTTATTACTATGTTAAAGAAATGTATAAATTGACAAATGTTTTCAGTGTTAAAAATATTAATCTTTCTTACAAATTAATTTTAATGAAATGACATCTGACCGTGTCAAGTAATAACACAAACACACAATAAAAACCACTATTGTTTTGGAATAAACACAAGTTTTTTTAAGATTCTTCAAAATGACATCTATTATAAGTATTAAAATACGCAATATGGATCTGAAGATCGTATGATTAGTAGACAGTTGTACATGTGAAAACCGTAAGAAGTGTTTTAATAATATTTTGTAAGCCTTCATTATGAGATTAGGCCTAAACACAATTATTAATAATAATAATAATAAAAACTATTGTGTATTTCTAAAATCGTACCAAACAAGTTACCCAACACCATATAACCGTAAATAAAATGTGTTGAGTGCGTCGTTAAATAAACCATTTCCATTTCCAAACAAGTTAATGCAGGTAGAATATGTCAGTTGTTATGTTAGACGAATGAAAAATCACACTCATGAAAATGCTACGGCTAGTTAAAACCAAGCATTATTAATTTATGAAGTAATTGGTAAATGTAAATGCAGAGACATATGTTGCAAAAATGAACCAATAAACCAATAGTGTTTTCTTCTAATTTTATGTTGTTTGGTTCATTAGTGTAGTCTGACTTCTTTTCCCTTTCAGGAATGGAGTTATTATTTATTTAAAAAAAGTTTCAGTAATACTATAGAAATATAATTATGATATGTATACACTGATGCAGACAATTTGATTTTTTAATTACAATAATATGTACTATTCAGATACTTTGATACACACAATTATGTATATACTGTTTCAGAGTTAGGTGGTTTGATGAACGTGCAGCTAAACATATATAGGACTCAGCTTGTCTTGAATTTCATTATTATGTACAACGAACACGATAAGGATAGTTGGGATGACCCAAGCATCTCAGGTGTGCACTACCGACTCATATTGTTAAAACGTTTTTTTTAATAACAAGTGAAATTGATCTAGAATGGCCCCAATGTTGTTGATAAAAAAAATACACAAAATCTGTCATTACAAAGGATTTTATACCAAACGTGGGATGCCATAATAAAGATAATTAAAAAAACCCATAATTTTAGACACCATCATCAATACGTAATAAGTTGTCAAGTCAAGTAATCCAGCGTGTGCGTGCAGAATTCCAAGAGTAAAAATAATCTGACTCAGATAACTCTGATTGGTCAATATGCCACAGAATATTGCACATCAAATCATGTTCCAGTCACATGGTCTGTGACTTTCTAACAAACGAAACAAAAATTAAATAGTCGGTAATGATCATTGATTACTGTTACTATAGTATGTACATATATACATATATAAATAACATATGCACATTCATTAACCTCTGGTTGAAATACAAATATTTAAATGAAGTTTTATTTGAAAAAAACCCACCTAGGCTTATTCCTACATAACTATTATCATTTCTTTTCCTACTTTTATTATTCCGTATAAATTTCTTCTTCTTTTTTTTTTTTTAAGAAAGTATAAAATTACATGATTGCCATTTTCGGGACCTCATGTAAACTTTGTAGGCTAACAGTTATGAACTAATCAAGACAATTTTACCAACTTCGCTGATTTCCGTAACTAGTTCATTTGTGTAGGCTACAGAAGCCACTATTTAATTCAGTCCCTTTTCTCTTTTTGTCATAACTATATGAACAGTATAAATGAGTTATCCTTATCAGTCGTTGTGATCTATTGCCTTGCAAAAGTGGACTGTTTCTAATTAAGAATAAATTAAATAGGCAAAGAAGTTTTGATCGGATTGGTACGTCTTCGAAGATGTCTATTAAACCTGTCTTTTTCGATTTGTATAGCAAAGTACTTATGTACCAGTCATATATTAAAATATTGCTTGGACGCTACCGTTCTCATAACATTCTTTTTTTTCTGGTATGATTAAACTGATATTTCTATCAGCTACATAAGGTAAGTAGTGGCAGTCAATATACAAAATTATTTTTTACGTGCGCTGTTTGTTAAGTGTAACGTGCATTATTTTTCACACTCGCCAGATTGAAATTATGTGCGCTGTACGAGCACGATCGCATCCGCGCACCTTAAAAGGCAAGGTCTGTTTAATGATTTAAACTACAAATTTTATTGTTCATTAAGGGTTATCATGCAGTTTTAATAAGTGTATATTTCAGAGTATAATGCTCATGATTAACAAAACCCCACCCTAAAACGTTTAAATAAAAATACATTATTTTTCTTTTTTCTTTTCTTTTTCTTTTAAAGTTATGGCCCTACCTATTTTTACTGAGGGCTACTAGATTTTATAACCTACCACTGAAAACACTTAAGGTCAAGGCCTGTAATGCCTATTTTACTGCATCCACATGATGTTTTCTTATGCACGTATGTTTTTTCCAAAAGTCGTCCATGTTTATTATTTGTTTGAACCCTTCATTTGTACTCATGACTAGATAAATCTCTATATTTTTCCGACTCACTCGAGTATTTCAGAGTAGATTTTCAATAAATAGACTCGTTAAATCATTTGTTGAAGTGCAGTAAATACAAATAACATTTAGTTTTGCGATAATAATGCAAAACTTGTATATTTATTTATGAATTAGAGTTTAAAAACACTTTTTTAATGTGACAGAATGTAGCTAGCGTCTTACAAATAATGACGTCATGCATCTTGTATGACGTCATACAGCAAAAGCCTTGCTAGGTTGACAATACTCGATTTGCGTACACAAAACTGGAATAAATAATGATTTTCCGAATATTCCTGTAGGATTGCAGAATAAAAGAAATAACTGGTTACTGTCTTAAGATATTGGCTTTATCCTGCTCAGGTCAAATGATGAATGCAGCTCGGCAAAGCCTCGCTGCATTCGCCATTCTAACCTTCGCAGGATAAAGCCGATATCTTAAGACAGTAATCAGTTATTCCCTATATTTGTATCCTATGGTATTTCTAGTGGGTTTTTCAATATCGGCTGTTTTCTTAAGTCCAAGACAAAAGACAGGTTTATTGTTAACACTGCGATTGGAACATTGTTTCTTTGCATCAAAATGAGAATTAAGATAAATTGTTTGTTAAAGTTAATCCGGACTACAAACGAACACAATTACCATGATGTCTGCCTTACTGATTACTGATCTTATGGCTAGTGGATTTTATAAAAATGCTAGAAGCCCTGCTAACCCGATTGGCTAGTATTTGTGATTTTTTTTTAATAGACCTACAAACCTGGACCATGATGAATTTCATCGGCAGTCACAGTGGAATGAAGGGGTGGGACATAGTCCAGTCCTAAAGCGTTCACTTAATGCGCAGTCGGTGGACCCATTGGGCTATTTCTCATTCCAGCCAGTGCACCGCAGCTGGTGTAACAAAGGCCGTGGTATGTACTATCCTGTCTGTGGGATGGTGCATATGTAAGATCCCTTTTTGCTAATTAAAAAGAGTAGCCCATGAAGTGGCGACAGCGGGTTTCTTCTCTCGATATTTGTGGTCCTTAACCATATGTCTGACACTATATGACTGTAAATAAAATGTGTTGAGTGCGTCGTTAAATAAAACATTTCCTTCCTTCATTCACAGTTGAATGACTAGATGTTAAGATACAATGTATATGAAAATAATGTTCTGACTAAAATATTGTTCTTGTCTAAAATAAATGTTTTCTCATAGAATATGTTGTTTGGATATTGATAAATGTATTTACGTAACAATTTGAAAACATTTAAATTGGGCAATTGAAAAAACCCCATGGGCAAACTTTTTCTTAAGAGTGAATACTGCCAAATTATTTTTTAAATAAGAAAAGACTTCTGAATTTCCCTTAAATATAATCCTAACCCTAATGCTAATCTTCCCAATTCTGACCCTAATCATAATCCTGAATATTTTGTCTCTGTAAAGATTTATGTTATGTTTTATACATATTGTCAACGTCCCTAACTGCGTTATGGTTGCAACTCCGTTCAATTTGTTTTCTCATGAATGGTTCATTCAATCAACATCCGATTTGTTGCCGTCTGCTAGTAGTTCATTTGTGAGGTTTTTCTTCACAGTTCAGGAACATTTTTATTACCAGTAAAGTTCAGACAAGCAAGTATTTAAATATAAAACTTTACAAACTCCTAAAACCATTAATTTTACTTAGTCTGTTTTGTTTATTCCTTAAAATTTCCAATATCGGGTCCACATGACTCGTAGAAACTGATTTAAAATGGAGGAAGATGAATTAACATTAACATGAATCACACACCTCAAAATGCAGAGGGGGTAAACAGACCCCTCAAAATAATCAGAATTAGAGGCAAGAGACCGAGAGGAATTGCACCCATGAACATGATTAAGTTTGAGGAGTAATGATTTCTAAATGAAATATCTTATGGGTTAATGTTTTGTGTTTTCAAAATAAATATCCTAATTTAACTAATATGATGGTTATTCTCAAAGATGAAGGAATAGGCCATTACAGTCTTACACAAGAAAAAGAAACACCATGAACACAATATTTATCGATTTCTTATGTATTATATGCATATAATGTTGCATTACAATTCTGAATCATGATTGCCCATTGGACTATTTCTCGTTCCAGCCAGTGCACCACGACTGGTATATCAAAGGCCGTGGTATGTACTACCCTGTCTGTGGGATGGTGCATATAAAAGATCCCTTGCTGCTAATTGAAAAGAGTAGCCCATGAAGTGGCGACAGCAGGTTTCCTCTCTCAATATCTGTGTGGTCCTTAACCATATGTCCGACGCCATATAACCATAAATAAAATGTGCTGAGTGCATCGTTAAATAAAACCTTTTTCTTTTTCCTTTTTTTTTTTTTGAATCATGATAATCTGTTGACTATTTATAAATAAGGAATTGAAACTGATTTGTTTGTGCTTATTCTGTTTATTTTAAACAAGTACAATAATTTTGGTTTTCATCGCAGAATGATATGATTTCTCCATGGACACAAACCTGTGAACTGAATGTAACAGGGTTATCACATTTATCATGATATCATAATATACATGTTATGTACCTGCAAATTCTTTATTTAAAAAAACCCCACAACACACACACACACACACACACACACACACACACACACACACACACCCCCGTCGTAACAGAGGAAATGTCAACATCTATTGTTTTCTACCCAAATATTTTTTTTTACAAACTGGATTAGCTTTCATTTTAGGTGTACTGTAGTTAACACGTCATTTACTATATACTCGAATCATAGCAACCCATTAAACAAAACAAAAACAAACAAACAAACAAACAAACCTAATGTAAATTTAATTTTAAAATATACATGCTTTACACTCGGTAAATTGGAATTACTGAGTTGAAATTAAATCGGTGTGTTTGTTTCAGGTGCCTGTCAACCGATCACATGTACTTGAAATCTGACTCTACCAAGGTTAATCTTCTTGGCTTTAAATCACGTGGCAGTATCGTGAAACAGAAAGTAGAAATGTCTGGAGTACGTCGCTATGCTATTAACAAAAACAAAACCTGCTTTACTAAATTCGTTTGTTGTTGGTGTACGTGTTTACTGTGATATCAACATGTATAAACATTATACACATAGAATTATTGGACAACGCACCTATTATTTTTTCTGCACATGATAATAATAAGTGAACTTTATCTTTATTATATAACTGAAGATCAAAACGATTAAGCAAAAAGTGTTTACATGTAGTTATTTATTTAATTAAAGGAGAGGACAATTAAGGCATTTGGCCTGGTATGCATATTCAACGATATATAATGCACATTATTGCTTAATATCAACACGTATAATCGTATAGTTAATTAATAAAACAGTTAAATGTGGCGGCTATTATATATAACGGGCACAGCCATTTTGTACCATCTCAGTGAGTACGCCCTCTGGCGAACTGGTGGTTACGTAATACTTAACACGTAACATCAGGAATGAGCCTTAGAACTAGAGAAACACAATCTACCTGGTTTTTGCGGGATGATAAATAGTCATACATTGCAATGTTCTGTAATAATACGCATCCCAGTAAGCCAGCAATAAGTATATCCAGCACTATATAATATATTATTTTTCAATACAAAATAAAATACCATTGTCAAAGTGGCTACAACAAGTCGAAACAATTAACAATGTTTTGCCCATGCATTAACCTATGTCCTGAAATGATACACGGAGTGTTTTCTTAGTTAATTGGTCTATGTTGTTAGTTGCGTCTACCTGTGAATCCTGATTGGCAGGTGTGTATTTGATTGGTAACCAGTTTAATTGACGCTGTCTAGACACAAAAATACATAGAGGTATTGTGGATTATTACCTGGCGCCCCTAAAATTGTAATGGACATGGTTTATTACTGTAAATAGTTTTGTAAAACTATTGATTAAGTAGACTTTTCCATCTAAAACCACAGAACTGACCAATTACGTAGTCCCAAAGAAAAGAAAATTATCACTTGGGTATCGTGGGTTGTCTTTTTGCTCCAACGTAGCATATCAATAAGCCTAATAGTGTACATTTTTCCTTTGGATTATTAAACAGAGAAAAATACTATAACCCCATTTTGTTCCGTTAATGCAACTTGAAATATATTTAGTTAAATAGTTTATTTATATTATTACGTCATTTATGCTGTTTTACAAGTCAGGTTGATCAAAGAGAAGCGCCTTGTCGAAAATTACTGCTTTTGTTTACACTGTACATATAGGAGATGGGCAGGAGCTGACGTCACTTCGCCCCAAGCTATCCCACCGGACATCACAAAAACTAAACAAAGTGGCTGCCCCCAGTTAGCAGGAATAATCATGTTTTTTTATTAACTCTAAAATTACTATGCATTTTTCATTTGTTAAAGTGTCAGTATGTGTTGGTGGTCCGGGTATGCATCTTTTCAACACATAAGGCTGTTGTTTGAGTTGACCCTACCTTTAAGAAAATTGTATTAAAACTAAATTAATATAATTAATTATATACTAAAATTGTACCAATTTTCCCAATCCCATCAGTCATGGGACCTTGGTGAAAAATCCTGGACAAATCCCTTTTCATGATCAGAATGATCATTCTGTCTTTTGTGTACACCAACTCTCGTCTGATAGTTTGTCCTCATTTGCACATTTAATTGGTAGTAACTGATGATTTCTACTTACTGCCATTTGGTTCCTAATAAAATTAGTGTTCTCGCTGTTCCATTTAAGAGGGCTGGGCCGCCTTGCTATTGTGTTTTGCCACTCCCCTTTATTTTTTGCACCCCTCTTTATTCTCCCACATCCTACTATATGATACAGCATCCAGCTCCACTATTTCAAACTGCACACTTTTTTTTACACACTGAAAAAAATCTATCAGTCTGCAAACTGGACATCAAAGGTAACAAGCTACAATGTCTATGGAAATACAACTACACACACTTAGTTATGACAATTACTGTAACTAATTTAACAGTATTATAAACAGCCTCTATTATGTCCCATACCAGTATTAATTTGTATGTTTGGTACACACAATAAAAGTTATATTTTATTTGAGCAATGAAAACAATATATTTTTATCGTTTTGGCAATCTCAGACTAAAAAAATCTGTTGTAATTGGTTGTCACTTATGGATTTTATTTACTGACATTTGTTTATTCAGCAAATCAATGTGCTCTAGTGGTGTCGTTAAACAAAGCAAACCTTTTTTTGTTGTTTATTCAGCAATTCCTAATAAATTGTTTATTCAGCAATTCCTAATAAAATATTAGAAACTTTTCCCTTCTTTTAGGGAAATCACCTCTTATAAAAACAACGGAAGTGGTAGTGTTCTACATTAAAATCATTTATCTTAGGTATCAAATAATGTATATACCGCCTAAAATGTTACAAAAACTAAACTACTTTTATCAGCGGGTGATATCAAAGCGATTGATTCATTTGAAGAAGATGGAAATAAAAAGAACAGAAAAATGTTATCCCATATTATTATTAGGGAATCACTTTTTAAAAATCTTTATTATTTTTCAGATGTCTTGAAATCTTTATAAAAATAATAATATTAAAACTTTGATTGGTTCAGCAAAATAAATGCCCGTGAATGTCAAGACCGATTATTTATATCACCGGTTCAACTAATGGCACCAACTTTTTTTGTATCAGAAACTGAGCAGCAAAATAAGGGGTAGGTTTTTCCACAAAGTTGACCAACACACAATGACATACGTTAACCAAATTTTAATTTTTTTTTGGAAGGGCCCAGGGAGGGAGATTGTGCAGCCGACCTCCTTTAATGTTCAACCAGTGAGAACACTGAAAATATTAGAAACTTTTCATTTTGCAGGGCACAATATTTCATGAAAACCGCTGTTCTGTTCGCGTGTCAGTTACGCAACTTTAAAATCGGTTACCTAAGTAAAACTCATTAGATTTTGAAATATTGTCACCTGCTTTGTTAGAGATATCACCTCTAATAAAAACAACGGAAGTGGTGGTGTTCCTCATTAAAATAATTTATCTTGGGTGCCAAATAATATACACCGCCTTTACACAAACGAAACTACTTTTATCAGCTAGCGATAATTGATTCATTTGAAATCTTGAAATAATAATATTAAACCATGGATCGATTCAACTACATAAAAGACGGGTCAGCTTATATATCGTATCAACTTCTTTTTTTTTTTACTTATCTGGTTTTTTTAAGGCTGTTTTTTTTTTAAAGGTGGGTTGGGGATCAAGCAACCAACCCCTTTAATTTTCACCCTGTGAGAACATTGATATTTATTAGTGATTAATATTTATTAGTGATTAATATGTAAAATATTTGTTATCAGCAAACTAAATAATGATCGTTGTGAATGTATTTAACATCAAACATAGGATTATTGTTGTATTAGAGTGAGAATCTTTACAGAGATTCTGTGTTTTCGTTACAGAGTTATCTCTGACTGAGAGAGCGATTATAACTGAATAAATGTCCCTCTAGCTCTCGAACGGCAGAGTACTTGGGCTAAATTTAGTTGCTGTAGTTTGTTTTTACGTGAGACCCCTATTCCTGAATATCATGTTCTTTTAATAGTTTATAACGACTAGTTTAGAAAACCCCAATTATCAACAATAATTTTGCAAATTGACATGATGGATGTATAATAAATGTATATATTTTAATGATTTTGTTTTTCTAGGAATCGTTTTCTCTTGGTGATACTGATATGAATGCTGCAATGGATTTGAGAAATGATCGAGGAATGTTAACAGCATCCAGTCGTGCCCCAAAAGTTGTGAAAAGTGTGTCACTTGGAAGTATTAACAATGAAGAACCCGTTATTGTGGACCAAGAAGACATCATAGCATTAACACAGGATGTCAAGAGTTTCTCTGATGCCCTTGCAAGTCTCAAGACTGTCTTCACTGCAAATTTGGGTAAGAACCATATTAACACTAATATTGTCTCGGGTTGTAAGATTGAACCTCCTCGTTAGACATACATTTTTTTTTTTTTTAATCTCAAACTATGCCCCACGATTGATAATATATTATCCTGTCTGTGAGAAAGAGCATTTGAAAACATACGGTCGAGTTTTGTTATTTGTTTTGAGGGGGTGGGAGTGTGGAGCATGGCAAGTGTTGTGTTCAGTTTAATAACAAAAATTACAGCAGTACGGCAAGTTCGAGGGGCATCAAGCAGAATTCAGTGCAGAAACCGGCCTCGGTGGCGTTGTGGTTAGGCCATCGGTCTACAGGCTGGTAGGTACTGGGTTCGGATCCCAGTCGAGGCATGGGATTTTTAATCCAGATACCGACTCCAAACCCTGAGTGAGTGCTCCGCAAAGCTCAATGGGTAGGTGTAAACCACTTACACTGATCAGTGATCCATAACTGGTTCAATAACAACGGCCATGGTTTGTGCTATCCTGCCTGTGGGAAGCGCAAATAAAAGATCCCTTGCTGCTAATAGGAAAGAGTAGCCCATGTTGTGGCAACAGCGGGTTTCCTCTCAAAATCTGTGTGGTCTGACGCCATATAACCGTAAATAAAATGTGTTGAGTGCGTCATTAAATAAAACATTTCTTTCTTTCAATGCAGAAGTTTTATTTCACTTTCTGCTGGCTAGTAAATGACATATATTCACTAGCCAAATCTCTTTGTCTACTCGCCACAGTTTTACCTAGTATACAATTTTATAAAATAAATGTATGTCATGGCAATGTTCCAGTATTCGACCACTTTAGAAAGAAAGAAAGAAAGATATATATCCAAGTTTTGATTTGAACAGTATGCAATAATTGGACATTAGTTGTCTGACTCATGATCACTTTACCCTATCGTGGGCTAAACTTCCTGTCCATATGATATCACGCATGCTCATGGGAAGAACAAAATTCTAAAAATAAATGCATCTATAACCTTTCCTTCAAAAGAGAGACACAAAAGCATCTTACTTGTTATCAAGTTTTCTTAGACCAAAAGGATTTCTCCCAGATATCTTGGACTAGCCTATGCATTTTATTTACTGTATATGGCTGTGTATTAGCCAACCTTTTAAGCCTCTAAATACCACCAAGAGAAGAGGGGTCGGCCAATACATGGAGTCAACAAAAAATGTCTTAGGAAAATACAACAAAATATTGGCATGTAGTATATAATAGTAACGAAAACACGTCTGTCAATCTAGGCTTCAAAACCTTACTGTTGCTTTATTTAAACAGTATTTTTAACACCCTCTATTATGTTCCATACCAGTGACTGTGTCCATTTGATTGTTTGATATACAGAATAAAAAACCCCAGAAAGAAATGTTTTATTTAACGACGCACTCAACATATTTTATTTACGGTTATATGGCGTCAGACATATAGTCACATATGGGTAAGGACCACACAGATACAGTGGACTCTGTACAAACCGGCATTTGAGTAATCCGGATTTCTGTGTAAACCGGCACGATATCAAAGTCCTGTCCAGCTACCGTTAATCTATTAGGAACAAAACTCTGGCTAATCCGGAAGCTGTGTACTTCGGATTATGGATGCAAATTCCAGAACAAAAGAATGGTTTACATAGTAATTAGCTCTGTCTATACCGGCACACAATTTTGCAAGTTCGGTCTGCCTTTGGTCAATTGTTAAACAAAGACGACAATTTGCAAGTAATTAGGCTACCGACTGTAACCGAGTGAGATGACATAATCGCGCTTCTTTGAACGTTTAATAAACAATGATCCACACTTCTTGTAATTACAATATGCAGCTAGATCAACTGGATTAGTATTAGTGTGTGTTGAAACCTAAATGAATTCACTCATATCGACTTAGTGTCAAGCAGTCTGCATAAATACGTATGGCGCATGTTTTGCCGTGTCTTATTGAATTAGTAATGGCAGGGCGCCATAGAAAACGGCAACACACGGAACTTTCACTGCAGACTAAAGTTAAATTAATAGAAGAGTTTTCATCGAATCCACTATGTAAACAGAAGGATTTAGCAGTGAAATTTAAGATAGGAAGACAGACAGTATCTGACATTCTAAAACGTGGTGATCATTACCGGCAATTGTATGAAAGCAACATTTCAGCAGAGAGAAAACGAATATCCAGTGGAAAGTTTGAAAATCTAAATGGATTAATGCATCAGTGGTTTAAGCAGGCAAGATCCAAAACACTGCCAATTTCCGGTCCGATTTTAAAAGAAAAAGCCCTTCAGTTCGCCGAACAGCTAGGAGTACCTGACTTCAAAGCATCCGATGGCTGACTGACGTCATGGAAAATTTGGTTCAACATAAAACAGTTCAAAGTTAGCAGGGAGAGTGCAGGTGTCAATCTTGATATCGTGGACGACTTTAAGACACGCCTACCAATCATTCTTGGAGATTACGAGACGAAGGATATCTTTAACTGTGACAAGACAGGTCTGTTTTTTCGTGCATTACCAGACAGGACACTGGCTTATAAAACACAAGCGGCAAAAGGTGGGAACTTTTCAAAAGAACGATTTAACTGTTTTATTGTGTTGTAGTGCAACAGGAGAAAAAACGAAACCATTGGTAATAGGGAAAGCTGTTTTAAGAATATTAGAAAGGAGTCACTCCCTGTGACCTGGACAGCCAATCGGAAAGCGTGGATGAATTTACAACTGTTCAATGATTGGTTAGAGAAACTTAATCGACAGATGTGTCGACAGGAAAGAAATATTCTTTTATTCATCGACAACGCACCATCCCACGGCTGTGATCTGAGAGTGAGCAATGTAACTGTTAAATTTCTACCAGCTAACACCACCTCAGTGCTACAACCATTTGACCAGGGCATAATTAAGTCTTTCAAGACCAGGTACAGAAAACACATGATGAGATCGCTCATTTTACGGATGGAAGATTGCGCTAATGTAAGTGAACTATGCAAGGCAATCACAGTGTTGGATGCGGTTAATTGGATTAACGTTGCCTGGAAGGAAACACAGACAACAACAATTGTCAAGTGTTTAATGGTTTGTGGTTTTCCTGTCACTTCTGATTCCGATGATGCTGATGATGACTATGCTGATGACGACGATGTTCCTCTTTCTACGTTGATAGCCACCATATCCCGTGATATTAATGCGGCCGAGTTTGTTGACTTTGATCACGACATCCCAACAGAGAATCCGGATACGACAGAGTGGGAAGCTCAGCTAGTAACTGCCCTTACACCTGTTGCTAAAACCGAGGAGAAACCAGCAGATGACAGTTCGGGAGATGAAGATGACACACCTTGTGACACAACACCAGAACTTTCTTACGCCGATGCGCTTAAAATGTTAAGACAACTAAAAACCTTTGCTGCTACAACCGATGACGAACTGTTACAACCGGTATTAAACCTGGAGGCCATGACAGAGAAGTCTGCTTTGAAGAAGCACGTAAAGAAAACACAATCAACAGTTACAGACTTTTTCTCAGCTGACACTCGATAGACTGTGACATTCGTAATAAACAATGAACTCAAATTCTAATTATTATGTGATTTTAATTATTAAAATTATATTGTGTTTATCAAGTTTGTAATTCCATTTCATGTGATTTTAATCAATAAAATAAAATTGTGTTTATTCAGTTTGTGTGTGTTTATTATTATTTTTATGGTTTTGTTTTGGTAATTTTTACAATTCAAGTCTGGTCCGAACTTCTGTCCCAGCCATGCCTGATCTCGATTGCTACTGTCGATCTTTAGTTTCATTGGTTGAAAACGTAGGTCTCGGCTATTCCTGTTACTGTTAGTCAGGTTGTAGTGGATAATGACATTTTATTTACGTTGGTAATTTACGATTTTGATAATTATGGCAAGAACCATAACTCTGAATGAAATATTTACAAACCGGCACTCTGTCTAAACCGGCATATTTTGTTGATCCCAATCGATGCCGGTTTGTACAGAGTCCACTGTATTGATAAACCTGCTGTCGCCACTTCATGGGCTACTCTTTTCGAATCAATCGTATATATCTGTGTTTTTGCCATTTCAACTACATAAAAGTTGAGTTGCAGAGGTGCACAAATGTGAAATTGTGATGGTTGCCCGGTGGGCAACCAGTAGCTGAAGTTTGGTTGCCCACATATTTCATAAACGTTTTATGAATACAATTTTGAACTGTCATTAAAATGAAACTGAAATTTAAATTAAAATATTTTTATTATTATCAATACTTTTTTTGATAGTTTTATTCCTTTTCTTAACATTATTTATCTACAGCTCATCTTTACTTGGGCTATCACGGTCAGTTCTACAGGATTTTTAATTATTAAAACAAAGACAAGCAAATCAATTTGAGAAGGGATAGTTCAACAATTACCTGACAGACACAAATCAGGCTTTTATATCCCTCCCTATCACAACATCGCGTAATGCTAGAGAAAACATGCACGCACAAACGCGCGCACATATACACTTCACCCCCTCCAAAAAATGGTGCGAACAAACTCTAAAATTATGTAATACTTGTTTCAATGGCTGCATCATCCATTCTGCTTAAACTCTGTGTAGGAGATTGAACAAATTAAACACGAGTAATATTACAAGATATTGTTTTTAAAAGGATACAAAATTCTTAACAAACAACCCCTACCATTCAATAATACGTATAATTCCAATGACAAAAATGCCGTAGGAATTGCTTAATTGTTGAACAGCTCCTTAGAGTGAGAAAGTGTGGGAATACTCTGTAAAACAGTGTACATGTGACGATCACGAGTAGCAAGCCTCATCCGCATTTTCAGTAATACCAAGCATTTTGTCTCATGTCAAATTGACCCTACTTATTACTACTAGTTTGTCCCTATCTGGATTGTTTCACCACCAAATACATATTTTATATTGATGATATTACTAAACCATTTAACAAAAATACAATTTAATTCATGAAATAATTTGTTTTGAAATAAAGTTAATAATGACAACATTTAAGAAATATTTCATTATTAATTAGACTAAAGCTTGCCAGATGGTGTCTAAAAATTTAACTCTCGGTAAGCACAACATTAACAAGGTGTTTAGGGTGAATAGGAAATATTTTGTAGCGAGAATTGGTAGGAACCAGCTATTTTGGGGATGAAATATCTGGCATATTGCTTTTCCAAAAGCCGCCTGCCAAAATTATGCACAGTGGACGCTGAGTGAATGGCAGCATTTGGGTCAGTCAAGTTGTCAGTGCCAATACTTTTGAATTGCCCGTGGCTGTTCGAGTCTTATGAAGTTCTGTTTTTCATTTGATTTGTTTTATGATTTTCTTGGTTGCCCGTTGGATAACTGTTTAACAAAAAATGGTTGCCCACAACGTATTTTGGTTGTCCCGGGTGTGTATATTTTGGTTGTCCTGGGTGTGTGGACAACTGATTTGTGCACCCCTGAGTTGGCTTATACATCATACCTACCTTTTTGTACCAGATATTGAGTTGGCTAATACACAGCAATATACGGTAATACAGACACCTTTTATTATATACTACTCAAAAGAATTTAAGGGTCAAACATTTATAACCAAATAAGTTTCAGAGTGTATTAGATTGATGATGTAAACTACACCAACATTTTTATTTATTGTTCCATATTTACAAAAAACCACAAATAAACGTCACTGTATACAAGAAAGTCACATGACATGCTCTCAAAGTTGAAGGTTGTCAAACATGGATTTTACACATTAGAACATTCGTTTAATAGTGTGTGAATCCACCCCTGGCGCGAATACACTCGACACATCGTTGCCTCATGCTGTTGATCAGACGTCTGAAGAACTCTTGGGGAATGGCCTGCCACTCTGCCATAAGAAGTTGACCCAGATCATGAAGGTTGGCCGGAGGGGCATGGTTATCCCGAACTCTCCTGCCTAATTCGTCCCAGGCGTGCTCTATTGGGGCCAAGTCGGGCGAATATGCTGGCCAATCCATCCTGGCGATACCTTGTTGTCTGAGAAAGTTCGTTACCACCCTGGCGCGGTGGGGTCTGGCATTGTCATCCTGCAGAACTGCCCCGCTGCCAATCTGCTGAAGGCCTGGGAGAACCAACGGCCGGATAATCTCATTCAGATAGCGGATTCCATTCAGATTGCCATCCACCACATAGAGGGGGGTCCTGTGGTGGATAGAGATGCCGCCCCACACCATGACGCTGCTACCACCGAACCGGTGACGTTGTCTAACGTTAACGTCAGCGAAGCGCTCCCCAGGACGTCTGTAGACACGAACCCGACCGTCGTTGAACTGGAGACTAAACCTGGACTCATCAGTGAACATCACTCGACACCACTGAACACGTTGCCACCACAGATGAAGCGTGCACCAGTGACGTCTGGCCGTTCTGTGACGTGGTAGGAGTGGTGGTCGAACAGCCTGGCGACGGCAGCGTAGATTATTGGCTCTCAGACGATTGCGTATGGTTTGATCAGACACTCGAGTTCCAGTCGCAGTCCGCAGATTGTCACGTAATCGGCGTGCAGTTGTTGTGCGTTGACTTAGAGCCATATTGGTGATGTAGCGGTCGTCTCTATTTGTAGTGCTTCGGGGTCTTCCCGAACGTGGACGATTTCGAACAGAATTCGTTGCTTGGTACCGTTGCCACAGTCGGCCAACGACACTCTGACTGACACCAAGTCTCAGAGCAACATTTCTTTGCGTATTGCCATCCTGAAGCCAAGCAATAGCCCTTCCTCGATCTTCGATAGTCAGTTGAAGTCGAATTTGGAGTGTGCACCGTACACGAACGCAAGCTCCAATTATACGGAAATTCAGCATTGGGAACATGGAATACACGTGCAAAGCGTGCAAATGAAGCGCTTTGTGAAAAAGCAAGTTATGGGCACTTAGCAGACCTTTCGCTTTCGCCCTAATTTACGTGCAAATGTAAGCATGTTTTCACCATTAGAACTAGTCGACAGTGTCAATGACAGTGGATTTTAATTCATTTATGGGTTGCTTAGACCTACTTTCGTCAAAATGGAACAATACCATGCGTGACATTATGGTCTAGCTAATATAATTGACATTCAGAAAATAATGTCGAAAATATTGTCTGACCCTTAAATTCTTTTGAGTAGTATATTACCAATGATAGTTTTATTATCTTACATAATATACAACATAGAATATATGAGAAGGGCACAGTAGCAAACCAGGTAAGTTAGGCACCACAACATTTTCTTTTACCATCGACAACGTCCAATTTTTGGGGCCCCGAGGAGGGCAAACACGGCACATGTCATCGTTGCCATGGTCAAAAGAAAGAAAGAAATGTTTTATTTAACGACACACACATTTTATTTACGGTTATATGGCGTCAGACATGGTTAAGGACCACACAAATTTTGAGAGGAAACCTGCTGTCGCCACTACATGGGCTACTCTTCCGATTAGCAGCAAGGGATCTTTTATTTGCACTTCCCACAGGCAGGATAGCACAAACCATGGCCTTTGTTGAACCAGTTATGGATCACTGGTCGGTGCAAGTGGTTTACACCTACTCTTTCCGATTAGCAGCAAGGGATCTTTTATTTGTGCTTCCCACAGGCAGGATAGCACAAACCATGGCCTTTGTTGAACCAGTTATGGATCACTGGTCGGTGCAAGTGGTTTACACCTACCCATTGAGCCTTGCGGAGCACTCACTCAGGGTTTGGAGTCGGTATCTGGATTTAAAATCCCATGCATCGACTGGGATCCGAACCCAGTACCTACCAGCCTGTAGACCGATGGCCTAACCACTACGCCATCGAGGCCGGTGCCATGGTCAAATTCAAACCTTGTAAAATCCCTTACTGCTAATGACAAAATGTAGCAGGTTTCCTCTGAAGCCTACAAGTGAGAATCACGAAATTTATTCAGGTTTTATAAATCAGCTATGTTTGTAGATAATTGGCTCCATTCCCCACCATTCTCCAAAGTCTACGTCATTTTATATTCTTAATTTTGGAGTAAAACATTTTAAAAATTATTATATAAAGATATATTTTGAAAACGATTTGTAACTCTTGACAAACAACCTGTCCCTCCCCTATAACGTTTCGTAATGCTAAATAGATGTATTAATTTGACTTAGTTTTAATGAGATCTGTTTGAAATGAAACTGAAAATTCCCAATTTTTGGTGAAACAACGCTCAAATTCCCAAAAGCAAAGCCATGGGCGTCAAGTCAAATTTGAGAAATAAAACCCTGGTATGACACGTATCCAATAGTCGATAATTAATCACTGATTCAGTGTACTTCAGTAAACAAAACAAATTTTAATTTTTAATTCAGGAATTATAGGACTTTTATTGAAATTTGGTACCCTGGATGATTGAAGAGTTCACCAAATTGTTGACCGAGTGCCTTGGCATTTGACTGAAATATTTTTAACTTCTACAAAACATTTTACCAGTCTGACCAAAAATAATGTAAATAATATTAACTCTGAAAGATGGTAAGGCTAGTAATTTAAACATTTAGTGTACATTAAGTAGTAAAACATATTTTAATCCTTTCAATATATCCTGAGGTTTTTTCCTTTGAATATTTTGTATATTATATGATTTGTGTAACTATGTCTTTTTGTTTTGTCTGCAATATGAGATAAACCAGGCCTAAATTTGAAGAAATTGCAACATAACTTTTTAAGTGAAATACTTTATTCTTGTTTTTTCTCTAGAAGTTGGTGATGACACAAGAGTGATTGCTCATCAAAGACTGGGTGAGGTTTTATGTATTTTGAAGAATGTATTACAGTGCTACCCAGCACTCCACTCCACGGATCTGTTTTCAGCTGCAGGGGCTCTCATTGGAAAAATCAAGAGTATGTATCTAGCAACAGACAGTTTATTCAACTTATATATTAGTATCAACAAGATGTACATACATGTAGCTTAATAATAATAAACTGAATAAACCGAATTAAAAATAGTCATTTTATGGTTATGTTAACCTTCACCTTTAAATAACCTCCAAAATTAGGTGTCTTCATTAATTTCATGGAATGTTTTAATGCTATATAAAAACAAAGCATAATGACTTAAATAAACAGTATTTTATGGTAATGGCCCATTTTCAACTCGACTATTCAAAAAATAATTGATTTGACATCCTGTTTCTGTTTAAATCTGTCCACAGTACAAGACAGTCATATTGTAATTGGCCCATTTAACAACTCAACTATAGTTTAATAGTACAAAATCAGTGGATGCTTCTTTATTTCATATCCTACTTGCAAAATAAATGAAACTGTCTGCATAAAGTCTTCCAATACTTTTATGTTAGTCCCAAAAGACTTGACTGGATGTTTGTGCTTATAAGATATTGGCACTAAGTGTGTCATCTGATCACATCATAAATTAGGTGAATGTTTAAACACATAATTTATGCAGTTGTATGGTCATAAAATTAATCATTTGTAAGGCTCTAATGTCTCAGTTAAGAAAAAACTCATTGTAAAGTGAAATATCTTTTCATTCTTTATGTATTATTTGACTGTTCTTTATACAGTCATTATATATATATTATATATATATATATATATATACACATATATATATATATATATAGTTGATTCAGTTGAATGCAGAACTGTTGTACAACATCTGAGACTTTGTTACTCACATAGGTCATGTAAGCTTGTAATTAGTTGATTAATTAAGTTTGGCCGCCAAATTTGAATGTTTATTTATTACACAAAAGACTGATATATGGGCTAATTTTTACCCATGGCTATGTAAACGGAATTGTGCGAGGACTTTATTTTTAGGAAATGGAGGATGTTATCTGTGCTTTTATCCATTAGCATTGGGTTTTTTTTTTCAGATCACAATTATGAAGAAGCAGCTGATGACAATTTGCTGCAGTCTTTCTGTGATGCCATTGACCAGCTGGCTTTATCCTTCAGCAGCAGGTTAGCAGGCACCATATGATCATAGCAGAACAAATGTGTTCACTGCTTTTCATTTGTTGAAGGCCATAACATTTTACTAGTTTAAACAATACTTTAGACTAAAATGATAGTGAGATTATTTTTCATGTTATCGCTCACAGAGTTTTAAACTACTTTAAATATTAATCATAATATTGTTTACAAGTAATTTTTGTAATATATTCTGGAAGTTAATATGACATGTATTTCCTGTTTGTGTTATTTTCTTTTTAACTTAAACGCATTAAAAAAAATTGTATATTGACAAAATTAGTTTAATTTTTAGTGTGTCTGAGTACTTAATGGGTGGTATGGAACCAGAGATGTCTGGAAACAACAAAACAAAGGTATGTGTGTCATCTGTAGTGTGTCTAAATTGACCATAATATATTTAACTCTGTTGATATTCCTGTGTTTTCACTGCAAGATAAATATATTCCATTGTTTCTTCTTTGTAAATTCCTCACTTATAGTAGGAGTACATGTAAAGTTACATCACAGAACAACTAATTATGTCATGTATTGACAGGGAACATTTAGTTATCAAAACTTGATTAGCGATATTGCTAGTCAGCCGAAACTTGTGTAGCAAAATGCGACGCAATACTGAACAAAATGTTCCTTGATTGATTATACTATAGTGGCTTTGTATTGCCATTCTGTAATAAACATTAAATTTGTCATGGCTGTAGTGAACTTTAAATTAGTGGTGTTCTTAATGCTGTTATGTTATATGAGGGTTAAACATTTGAGAACAGATGTTTTCTGGTATCATATCAGAATTGTTTAACAAAATCTGAATATAATTTTGTTTGCAGTCTTATGACAACTTGGCAGCACTTGATACAGATGGATCTGAAACTTCTAGCATTGATGGAAAATGTGGTGAGCTTTATTTATGTTTTAAATTACACATTGCAGCAGTTTCTTCTTTTCCCCTCAAATTTATATATTTAAATCCTCTATATTTCATCCGTACCAATTTTTTTGGCCTATAAGCCGCTACTTTTTACTGTGAATTGCAAGGTGCAGTTAATAAAATGATGTGCTTTATTTATGAATTTTATGGTAACTGCTGTGCGTATATACCACACCTTTTGTTTTTTCATTCTCAATAATAATATACAGAGTTTGACAAATCCGCTAGCCCAACGCCCGGGGCTAGTTCTTTTAAACTCAGGACTAGTGACAAATGCAAAACCAGTAGCCCAATGGGCTAGTGGTTTAAAAAAAACCCCAAACAAACAAAAAAAACTAAAGAAAACACTGCTAGCTCATGATGTTTTTTGTCCACTGACGTATGTTTGATAAATGTTATTCTGACATTGGTCATCGCATAATGTGAACAAAACAATAAGTATATATTAATATTCAACTTGAACTAGATTTCTATAAAATGCAGTAACAAAAAATTTCTACATGTCAATTACAATACACACGATACAGACTTTGTTTTCTTTTCGTGTAATGGACAGGAAACGACCTTATTAAAACACGTGTTTTGATTGGTTGTACAAGTCACGTGGTAGTAAAATCTCACATGTCAACAAGGTAACAAAGGTGTGAAGGGCCAGTCCTAATTAATTAACAGGCTAGTATAAGAAAGAAAGAAATGTTTTATTTAACGACGCACTCAACACATTTTATTTACGGTTATATGGCGTCAGACATATGGTTAAGGACCACACAAATTTTGAGAGGAAACCTGCTGTCGCCGCTACATGGGCTACTCTTCTGATTAGCAGCAAGGGATCTTTTATTTGCACTTCCCACAGGCAGGATAGCACAAACCATGGCCTTTGTTGAACCAGTTATGGATCACTGGTCGGTGCAAGTGGTTTACACCTACCCATTGAGCCTTGCGGAGCACTCACTCAGGGTTTGGAGTCGGTATCTGGATTAAAAATCCCATGCCTCGACTGGGATCCGAACCCAGTACCTACCAGCCTGTAGACCGATGGCCTGCTACGACGCCACCAAGGCCGGTAGGCTAGTATAACTAAAGTACAACCCCAGTCATGTTTAGAATTACTGTGTTTGTCTTATTTATCTATTGTCTTCTAATTTAATGCCTTGCTTACTTGCGATAAGGATGTTGGCAATCAGGGAATATAGCTGGCTTGACCTGTTTAATGTGTGTAGCAGTTTAAATAACATTTCACATCTGTACAAGATAATAAGTTTTTTTGTCTATCAATTAACAAGTTAAATTTTGCCAATATATTTGTTGATATCTGTCGGACATGGGATATATTGCCCAGTAGACTATTTGAACAACTGACATCACCGTTCCTGGTGACAATTCACTACAGAATACACTGAATAAGACCATGCATTATTGTGTTACATTGTATTGTGCATTAAATTCTTTTGTTTTGGGTGGTTAGAGAGAGGAGTTTGTTAAATTGCTAACCCACTCCAGAAGGACTTTCCTTTTTTGCACTGTCACTAACCCTAACCTTAACCCTAACTATTTATTATAAGTATTTATAATGTTTTTTATACATGACAGTGCCAAAAGAAACTCCTACCCCCATTCCAGATGGGAGGTGGGGTGCAAAAGCGAAAAGGGGACAATGGCTTAGGATCAAACTTGACAAAATAGAGTATTTATTAATTTATTTTTTAAATTTCATTCACCTGTTTAGGTCGAGATAAATTTTCACTAAATAATGCTAATACTAATAATATTAAAAAAAAGAAAGAAAGAATTTGTTTTATACTAATGTACATTATTTAAAAGGAGAAGAAAACAGGTCAGCGGAGGGGGTACTATAGGGGTTGGTTTCCTTGAAACATTGTTTTTCAGCCCGATATAAAGTGTGTTGTAATTGATCAGAAATTTGGGCTAATACTTTATTTTATTGGGCTAGTGGAATGTACAAAACCCACTAGCCCTGTGGCTAGTGACTTTAAAAAAAATAAAATTCATACCCTGATATAGCATACCAAATGATTGGGACTGAAGTATTACGATGGAATGGCTCTTTATTAATAGTCTAAACAGGCTAGAAACAATACATCACTTGTGTGTCGCTTACAGTGTCAAAAATAGACTCGACCACGAAGTTTCTTAGTTTAATTTCTGTAACATTTATTGTTAGTAGTGCATCAGATGTGTTTGTCTAATGTTCTAAAATGAATTACTCCCTTCACATTATACAAAGTAATGTCATTATAGTTTATAACAAACACACCCCACTTGCATGTTCGGTACTGCAGATAAAAAGCCAGTGGCAGCCTAAACAATGTCACATGACACAATTACAATGTCATGACCATTTACGACCAATTGCAAAAGCCAAACATTAACAATGACCAATGACATCAAAACAGTTTCTTTATCTCTTTAACACCTCTGTTTGTTACCTGTTTGTGATGTTTTTAATTAATATATCCAAATTTATGTTCAGTACGAAGCTTGCAAATTTAAATCACATAATCGGAATACCTGTAATGTTTTTATTACAAGTCGACATTCTCAATCTAATTAGCTCACTAATTTATACTGAGCATAATGTTGTGAATAAACATTTGTGTAAAAACTTATTTTATTGTTTCAATGGTGGATGTGTTATTTTTTTGGTAGTCTAGGTGTATCGCCAATTTATATTGGGAAAATAGTATATTGAATGATTGAACTTCTGTATACACCTGGCAGGTGACCTGTGTTTAACTGTCTAACTTTACACTTTACACCGCCTTAATGTTTTGCGCATGGTTTTGTTGTATTTCATTATATTACATGTAATTATATATATTATAAATATATAATTCTGAGCAAATATATTTGTTAAAAGGCTGGCATTCAAAATTTATAAAACAATGACAAAACTGTAAAGGATCGACGGAACCATGCCTTGTTTCGGTTCACTGCCACTGGCGTATATATCCAGCTTGACTCAACCTCATTTGAATATGTAATTTTTGCACATGGCATGCTAGTTAGGTTATAGAAAACCGTGTAATCTAGTGAATACTAGTCATTCTTGTGCACTTTGTTTTGGTTCAACGCTTTGTAATCATACTGGAACAAATAAAATGTTATGTGTTTTTTTATGTTGGCCTATTTTTTTTGTAACTAACGCAAGATTATGAATAATGCATTACCAAATTCTGGTTCATATGTTTGTGAAAATATTGTTGTTTGTCAACGGTGTGTTTTATTTATGAAACTGACCCAATTTAAGTGAAATAAAACTGAAATCCACACAATCAGTAATTATTTATTGTTTGAATTTAAGGGAAAATGGATCTCTTTATTACTATTAAATACAACCAATAATTAACTAATTAGCTTTTTTTAACTGCGGCTTATTTAAAGGTGCAGTTTATATATGGACGAAGGCCAAAACTTGGTATAAAAGCAAGGGCTGCAGTTTATACACCAGTGAGTGTAATAGGCCGAAAAATACGGTACATTAATCTTGAAGTTTAAAAAAATGGGACCTCTGAGCAATCCAAAAAATTTATTTCTATTTTATTATATTTACTGTTGTCAAAATGAGATAACCTTTAAAATTAGTTGATCTTTATCTAGTGTAGACTGTAACCTCTAGTTTATTAAATTAATTTTAATTTGTTTCTGACCGTGTGATTTGAAGTCTATAATTAACATAGATTAAAAATATTGTGAAACCACAAAAAAATTCTTTAACAAAAGTCCTTAAAATGATCTAAACTAATAATTAGAAAAGGAATGCCAGGAAATCAGCTTAAAGGCCATCTATTTTCAAAATTTTCCGGGGGAGCATGCCCCCATACCCCCACTAGGAGTCTTCACTGCCTTGCATTATTATTTATAACCTGCTAAACATTATGTCCTTTAAACAATTTTCTAAATAAGCTGCTGTAACTTTCTGGATTTTTACAAATATTGTCACCTATGCCCATGAAATAATCTCAACACAACTAAATTTAATATGTGTAATTTGCACCAATAAGTTTCTTAAATAATTACAAAATTAACTAATATACACCAGAAATCAGCAACGAGACTAACGTTTAATCCGCGCATCACGCTGTGCATCGACTATGACATACATGTAGGTTGCATGGAAGTTTACGATACTCACGGAACATAAATATAAAAGATCCCAAATTAAAGTAGTAATAATAATAACTCAAGGATGTTGTTTAAATCACCTTTGGAAGGCGTACACTGTTGCCAGATTTTTAGGTACACGATAAAAAACATTCCTGAGATGAAGTTATGGTGCGCTTGGGCACGCATGCACAATCACACACCTCAAATGTGAAGGACTGATACAGAAGTTGGGCTGGTAGATTTTTAACCATAGAAACATTATATCAACATTTGGTTGACAGGCACAGTTTCATTTTTGACAGATTCAAATTGATTGACATAGGTCATTTTGACAGACACCACTCAAATTTTTATTTCCAGGCCTGTACTGTATTATTTTTCATGATTACAGCTCAAATCTGTGGCAGTGATATTGATGTGGCACTGGTACGTCTAGAAGCCGGACTGGACTTAGCATTGCAGAGAGCTAAGGCTTGGTCGAAGTATGCAAGGGATATTATGACCTACATTGAGAAGAAAACGCAACTAGGTATTGCCATTCATTCATTAGGTTGAAACTGACAAATTATATGGAAAATAACCATTACCATTTTGTACCTTGATGTTAGTAGAGCTATAACTTTTTTTTTTTTAAACATTTTTATTTACAGATCCCCTATTTACAGATACAGCTCAACACACTCCCAGGGAAGAGTGGAAGAGATTATGGATATTAAGGAAAATTTCAAGACAAAATTTGCTTACCCCCCCCCCCCCAAAAAAGTGTCCTAACTATGTAGCACAAAAATGTAAACAAAGAAGAGCAAGTAGTAATCCCTGAAAATAATATTTGTTAATAAAATTATGAAGAAATGGGTAAAATATACAGTGTGACCGAATGTTTCTCAAAAATAAAGGGAAGTTAAACAAGTAGAGCTATAACTTACCATGCCGTATTTTATCCGAAATTAGCCCATGTCTTTGAATAATCCTCCTTTCGTTTTGACAGCGTTTAACAAATTATGCCCTTATTCGTAAATAAGTCTCTCTCCACCCCCACCCACCCTTACCTTGTTCCCTTATTACAATTTACAATAAATAAAACAAAAATGCAAGTTTGCTTAAATTTCATTTAAAAGGTCATACCTCCTGTAGGAACACTAATAAAAAATTAAACCCAAATCTAGCAACATGGTATTATCACCAGTGATATTTAATGTCTAAAAATGTATAACATTGTTTTCAATTTCATTTCGGCAGTGTTTCTTTGATCTCCCCAAGCCCAAGTCTTTTACTTGACTTTTGACTTCGGGTTTTACCTGCATGTTCAGAACAAGCTGTTGTAGCACACGCCTGTCATGGGTGCAAGTGTTGACGCCAACTCTTCTGTCCATGACAGAGCCCAAGTATGAACTAAATCCAGGGTTTATTTTTGAAACCACACATGGAGCACAGATGCACGCTTTGGTAAAGACCACTTGTTACTGTTATTAGGACAAATACCTTATTTCCATTGGCTATGAACAGTTGCAATGACCTAGATTGACAACTATAGCTGAAGAGAGTGTAAGCTGTAAGAGTCCTCCTCTCTCTCTTCCCCCCCCCCCCCCCCCCCCCCCCCACACACACACACAGAATGATGTCAGTCTGTGCACAGGGAAACAAACTTGTATACACTAATGCCAGTTTTGGTCTTCTCAACATTGAATTTTAGATGTAAATAAACAGCAGTGATAAATAATTGTAACATAGGAGGTAAAGCTTAATTTATGTATGTTTCTGATAATTAGATATTAGTAATAAAAAAATAATATTTATTATTTATTAATTAAAATGGAACTCTTATAATTAATAGATGTGTTACTGAATGTTTTTTGTTTTGTTCCAGGTGCATTCATTATTTTATTTTATTTTTTAAAAAAAACAAAAAACCCCAAAAAAACTGGCCCCTTGTCGGGGAATAAACCCACCCCATGCTAAGCTCATAATGAATTGTTTTGAACCCCAGGTGTTATTTCTGGTCAAATACTGTAATATACTTTGGAATATTACAATAATATTTCTACATCATGTAAACAAAAAATCAAACTTGTTTTGTTTAACAACACCACTGGAGCACGTTGATCATCGTCTGTTGGATGTCAAACATTCGGTCATTCTGACACGTAGTCATCTGAGAAAACCTGTTACATTTTTACATTAACAGCAATGGATCTTTTATATGCACTTTACCATGAACAGGAAAGCACATACCATGGCCTTTGAGCAGTTGTGGTGCACTGGTTGGAACAAGAAAAAAACCCAATTAGTTGAATGGATCCACTGAGGTTGTTTGATCCTGTGATGCAAGCACCTCAGGTGATCACCCAACTGACTGAGCTAAATCCCACCCCTCTAAATCATGTATGCATGATATTCATGTACACAATAATTACACGTTTTTTATTTGATGTTGTAGAGTTGGAATACTCCAAAAACTTGAGTCGGTTAGCACAGTCTACAAGACCTGTTTTAACAGAAGAGGTAAGTTATTTTATGAATGGATTATTTCACAAATAGAATCTTATCAATCATAATAAGTCTTTGAAAACAATAAATATATGTTGCTTGCTAGAAAGAATAGAGCTGTATGATTTAAGTAATAGATTACAGGTTTTAGCTAGTAGCAAGTTAATGTTGACACATCAACTTTATATTGAATGGTAATTTAATACTTCTCTTGGTAAAGCAATATTTTGTAAAAGTGGCATTTTAGCTACACATGCTTGAGCAAAATAATTTTTATTAGTTTCTTACCAGTCCAGCCAGAGGAGATTATAGGTTTTATCCTGTCCTGTTTGTCTGTCCATCTGTGCCATATTACATAGTTTTCTGGTCTTTTGTTCTGCAATGCCTTAAGATATTGAGCTGAAATTTTGTCTATAGCCTTATCATGTACAATTATATACTCTTAAAAAAAAATAGGGGAACCTGAAATATTAATGTTAATATCAACTATTAGACCGAACATACGTTTTGACCACAGACATCCTAGTAAAGAACGTTCAGGTCTGTTTATCAACACACCGAAACACATTCCATAGTTTGCACATGAATCACGCAGTTGCCCTGTACACGTGCATGGGGTGTCATTCTCGTTTTTGACAATTTCCGGAAAGGTCAATTAATCTCCGTGGAACATTATTTCTGTCAATCTTTTTCATTCTGTTTATCATACAGTTATTATTGCTTTGTTTTTAGTAATTTTTATTGTTTGAATTTGCAATGCGGCGTATGCAAAACGATGATCGTCTATAGGCTATTGGCATGCTGCAAACGGGCAGAAGTCAGCATGAAGTGGCCAACACCTTCAGTGTTTCGAAGTCATTGATTAACAGACTATGGAACAGGTACCAACAAACCCAAAATGTTGACGATCGACCCCATTCGGGTCGTCCCAGGGTAACGACAGGAGTACAGGATCGATTCATCCGTAACCAGGCTCTAAGAAATCGAGCTCAAATGGCAAATCAAATTGTTGCAAATCTTCATCAGGCTACTGGTGTCCGAGTTACGGGTCAGACGATTAGAAATTGTCTTCATGCAGCCCATCTTCATGCTCGATGGCCCCGGGTTGTGCCTACTTTGACAAATCGTCACATTGCCCACAGACGTGAATGGTGTAGGGAGTATCAGAACTGGGGTATTCATCACTGGTCACATGTCATGTTTTCAGATGAGTGCCTATTCACTTTGGACTTCCTTGACAGGCATGGTCGGGTCTGGCGATGATGAAATGAACGGCACACCAACATCACAATGCAATTTCATGACAGATTTGTTGGTGGATCGGTTATGGTGTGGGGTGGTATCACTATGACTGACAGAACCCCCCTCCATATTGTGCAGTACTACTGGGACAACATACTGACACCCTTTGTCGTTCCGTTTGCTAGGCGTGTGGGTCGACGTTTTGTTTTTCACGAATTGTCAATGCTCACCTCCAGCAGCGCAACATCTATCGAATGCCATGGCCAGCAATAAGCCCAGACCTTTCCCCCATTGAACATATCTGGGACATGATACTGATAGGGAGACGTGGTGCGTCAGCGTCAAAGACACGTTAGTGGAACTTGGTCAGGTGCTGTAAGAGGAGTGGAACAGACTCCCTCAAATGGCCATTGGGAGTCTCATAAAACCTACTTAATACTGAACTACCGGTTGTAATGTTTGCCCAATTAATTCACTATTATCATATAACCATTCCCTACAGCTAATATACCTTACACTTTTGGCAATTGTAAATTCTTATTAGAGTTCTCCTACTTTTTTTGAAGAATATAGAGCAAGTTTGACTTTCTTTGTGATTTACCCATGTTTGACTGTGTTATGGCCCTTGAACTTAGGAGGAGATATAAAAATGTGTTGGGCCTGGTAGAAGACCTGTATTGCTTTAACAGTATTCTCAAACTGCTAGTTTTTGTTATTTTGACTTGTATTATTTCAGGGATTTTTGCCATTACAGTCTGTGTATTGTACTCTGTTAGCTCAGGTAAATAATTGTTTGTGGTTTCTTTTAGATTTAGGTGGGGGGTTTTTCTTTTTTGATCAGCAATAAATTACATGATGAAATCAAAAGGTTTGATTTAAATATTAATTTTCCAGAGATGGCATCACATTTTTAGTTTAGCTCCAATGTTAAGTTTTTGTAGTTAGGTGAATTTCTTACAAGCTATAAGTCCTAGAGCAATCAAACTTGGTGTATTTATCTCAGTGCATATTTAAACTTAAACATGTTATTAAATTTAAAAATTTTTTTTACCAAATAGTTTATAGGTAGGTGAAACATTTATTTCCACAGAATTCTTGTTATTCCTATAAACTGTTAATAATTTCATAATTCAGGGGTTATTTACTTAGTTACATAAATATATTTTAATGTTTGTATTGGCATCAATTATAATAATCTGTTAGTGCCTTTATTTGTTTTGGTAAAAGTTATATATTTTAATGTTTGTATTGGCATCAATTATAATAATCTGTTAGTGCCTTTATTTGTTTTGGTAAAAGTTATATATTTTAATGTTTGTATTGGCATCAATTATAATAATCTGTTAGTGCCTTTATTTGTTTTGGTAAAAGTTATATATTTTTTTCCAACAGTGCTTTCACCTTGATCATTATCATTAGTTGTAATGATAATTACGATTTTTAATTCAGTTTGTTTATATCTAATTAATATTCTTTACTATGTTTGTAAAATATAATAAATGTAATCTGACTTCACCTGTAGGATACTGAGTTTTCCAACAACTGTCAGGCCACACATGTGCTGTTGCAGACATCAAAATTTATTGAGGTATGTTTTATGATTAACAAAACTGTTACTGTTGTAGATTGTCACTTGTAAATTTCTGAATTGTAGTCAGTATTGAGAAATAAACTAATCATGTTCATCACTTGACCACATGGTGAAAATATTACTTCAAATTATCCTCACTGTTATATATTCAACAGAAATGTTGTAACCTTTGGAACATTTTGACAAGTGTTTTTCATGTTTTATATTTTATTCATTTTCATTAATTTCAACTTATTTTCATGCTTATATTCAGTTACGGTTGAAGCACTATATCTTATGAAAATTAAGCATTTTTATAGTTCAGGTGTTATGAAAATAGAATATTCCTACTTTGAATTGATAAATGTTCCAAATGTCTTGTTTAAAAGATGTCATCTTGTCAAATCATACATATATCATTGATATATAACTGGACAGAATCTATATCAGTTTGTGAATTTTGTTTGAATATGTGCAGTCAGATAAGTTTTATTTTTAACCTAACAAAATGCAGCCATATAAAAGTTAATTTATAATTACATGTGTATAGGAAACATTTTTAATTACTGTTTTTTACAAATTTATTATAAAATAAAAATACTTTGCCGTTTTCTAGCTTAAATCCTGTAACAATACTTAAGCAATTAGATAATTGTCAAAACCACCTACTGTGCCAGCTCGGCTTGCAACAACTGCAGTGGTGTGTTGCCCTGTTAGTAGAACAGCTTGCAGTGACGTTTTACTGAAGTCTCAAGTACCATGTTTGTTATTTGTATTTATCATTTAGCCTTTGTCGACAAGGCGTGCTGAACACGACAAAGTGAGAAAGTCTGTGAAGGAAGTATGGGTTAGAGAAATCAAGAAAATGGTAAGTGTTGTAACAAGAACATTATGTAATGCTTTGTCAGCTTTGTCTTAAAACATATGTCCATCTATCCATCCATATATCTAGCTATCCATCCACACATCCATTCTTAAGAGTTACAATTCTGTGACACACCACTGTGTTTTAAACATGATTAATTGTATTCATATATACTCGAGGCTGGAATAACCACCTTTCATAATATATTTAATTGAAAGTAATTTATTATGGAATTTCAAAATATTTTAAAGTAAAATAGTATGTATTCACATATGTTATATATGACAAACAAGCCAGGGAGAAATTGGATGATTTTATACTAAAATATTTTTTTATTTACTTTTGCTGAAAAGCAACACATTTATAAAGATAAACCTCAACAAAAATTAACAAGTTACATATTAATAAGTTTTATTTAGGGGTCTTCTAAATGTCAGAACCGTAGCAGAGTATTTTAACCATTGCAATATCTTCAAGAATAGGCTACAACTTACTTTAAATAGTAACATGGGATTATTCTATTGCTAGCCATGCCATGCCATACCACACAATATTTAATTTTGACCAATAGATATTTTCTTTAATGTTTAAGGATAATGGACATCCTTAATAAAGCTCTCTTTTTTTAATCTTTCTGCACTCTGTATTTAATAGAGGTAAGTAGTGTTTGTTATTACCACATGGTTCTGTTATTTAATATTTCTGTTTTAGTTATGAGTGAAGTTTTTCAGCAGTTCTGTATTCTTAAGGAAACATTTTATTTGTTAGGGATTTAGAAATAATTTTGTGAATGATAGTTTTGGCGAATATCAATGTTCATAAAACTATGCTTAAAAAATATAAATAAGCCCCTTTTTCAAACACTGGTAACATTGTCATTAATATTTTATAATGTTTTACACAGACTGTCAGTAAGTAATCATTTTAAAGGTGTACGTGGTTGAAATAGATGTAGTTAACTTATGCTGCTTTTTATTTTTTAAATCACTCTTCACACTGAGGGTCACAATTTTCTCCACACTTAATTAAAAAAAAAAAAGCCCTTAAAACTTGAGATGTTAGTCAATTTCTTTCTATAGGTATATTGATTTTTGGTCATTATTTTTAAGTATGTGTGTTGTAATGTTTGCTTGTTGTTATTAGTCACCTACCGGTCTAACCGGAGTGGACTATAGGTTTCATCTCTGTCTGTCCGTTCATCTGTCCCACATATAGTTTTCCGATGTTTTGTTCACAATGCCTTGAGATATTGATCTGAGATTTTGTGTATAGTTTTATCATGTACTGTTAAAGATCCAAGTTTGATTTTCATGGCAATTTACCCATTTTTCACAGAGTGATGACCATTGAATGTAGGAGATACGAAAATATATTGGGCCAAGTAGGGGACATGTATTGCTTTAGCTTGTTTACATTTAGAATTGCCTGTGTATGAGACTGTTTTTTAATTGTTATTTTTATTTACAAGGGCAGTATATATGTATAACATGCAATTGATATTACAGTTACTGAAATTTAAAACAAAATTCAGTTTTGATAAATCTATTTTATCTCTGCTTCATTGTTATATTATGTATAATCCAGTTGACTCTCTTGGCCATGGGCTGATTTAATTTAGTTTTAATTGCTTCTAAAAAAAATTCATTTTAGAGAGGTTTTGTATGTTGTAAAAGTAATATTTGATATATTTCTGATTTTATGCAGTATCACAAGACCATATGAATAAATCCTGAGGAAAATAATGTTTGAAATGTTACCATGTGGCTATTTTTAAATGTTTATATTACAAGAATGTTGGTGATACTACTCAAGTTCTAATTATTGTTTAGTTATTTGTTTTTGTCTTTAATTAGGGAAAGATCGTTACAGTTGGGCATTTTGTATTTAATTTAGTATTTAATTTTTTTTATTTTAGCATGACACTGTAACGAACCTACGCAAAGCTCAAAACATGTACGTGTCCCGACAGTTAGAGTTTGATAAAGCCCGAGAGCTGACACAGAAGGCTGATGCAGATAAACATGACAAACGTAAGAAGCTGGAAGAAGAAGCCATGCATAAAGTAAGTTGGGGAGACAACAGGAAAATATGTGACAAATATTACATCAATGAAGACATTTGTTCCCACTGTGGAATACAGTTAGGAAATAGACATGTTCTATTGTTAGCTCTTCCGTCCATTTGTCTGTCTCACATATAGTCTTTCAGACTTTTTTCGCACTGTCTCAAGATAATGAGATAAAATTTTGTGTATAGCTTTATCATGTAGACCTACATACCTACATATAGATACAGATAAAATTTCATGATGATTTACCCATTTTTACAATGTTATGGCCCTTGAACATAGGAAATAGTAAAATTTGTTGGGCCCTGTAGAGGACATTTATTGCTTTAGCAGTACTCTCAGAATGCTTGCTGATTTTTATCAATTATATAACTGTTATTGTCAACGTCCCTAACTGCGTTATGGTTCAAACTCTGTTCGGTTTATTTTCTTGTGCACGGTTTACACAATCAATTTCCAATTTGTTGTTTGCTTGTCGTTCATTTGTGAAGTTTATCTTCACAGTTTGGGAACATTTTCATTAACTAACCATTAATTTTACTAAGTCATTTTCGTTTAATCCTTAAAATTACCGATATCAGGACCACTTGACTTGTAGAAATTGACTTAAAATGGAGGAAGATGAATTAACCTTCGAAGTGTGTCGCATGACCTCAGACTTGCCAGATCAACAAGGCAAAATAATTTTATTTTCTGATGATTTTCATGGCACCTAAATACAATGTGTTGAGTGTGTCGTTAAATAAAACATTTCCATTTCCTTTCATTATTCGATTTGCGAAAGATATGCTGCATTTTTATGGCCCTACTGTACTGAATAGTAGACATAGTCCATTCAGAACCATTGTAAATGTTTTTAAGTGTATAAATTGTTTGAATTAAGAAAATTGATATTTTACAAACTATTCACTGGTATGAACATATTGCCTATCTGTATTGACATCAAGTGTTGTTAGTGATCATGAGGGGGAAAAAAGGTGAACGGACAAACTGACAAAATTAAGGGTTCATCCACTGTGCATATTTCAAAAACATATATTTTATCATGAAGTGGGTTTAAATTTTTTAAATGATGAACCACGCAGGCACGCAGGCGGTTATTTTTTCAAACGAATGTGCCTCAATGCAGTTAAAAACCCCCCCCCCGTTTTCCCTCTTACTGGATGGCGTTACACTTTTGTTTATTACAATGGATTCATTTTACTTCCTTCATGTTTTTGTTGTTAGCTGAACACAGTTTGGGACGTTGATGGTACTGTAAATATTTGCTGCTCTTACTCTTAATTGATAACAGTTTCACTCAACTTCTTTTTTAAGTATTGTGTTTTTAAATAATCAGTTGCTGAGTTTTAAAATATTTTTGTATGTTAAAGAGGCAAAATGGTGGTCTTTAGAGTATGTCTAAAACATGGAAACAGAATTTTGTTACATGGGTATACTTTTTTAAATATTGCAGGCTGCAGAAGCCGAGACCACCTACAAGGCCTGTGTAGCTGAGGCTAATCATCGACAACAGGAACTTGAGAAGGTTAAGGTTAGTTGCTCATCTTCTATTAACATATTTTATTTAATCACAAAAAACTGTTAGTATTCTTGTGTTTAATTTATACTTGGCATATAGTGTTATTACAGGTTGGGACGTAGCCCAGTGGTAAAGCAATCAATTGGTGCGCGGTCAGTCTAGGATTGATCCCTATCGGTGGGCTCATTGAGCTATTTCTTGTCCCAGGCAGTGCATCACGACTGGTATACCAAATGCGGTTGTATATGCCACCCTGTCTGTAGGATGGTGCATATAAAATATCCCATGCTACTAATCGAAAATAGATAGCAGGTTTCCTGTATATGACTATATTTGAAAATACCAAATGTGTGACATCTAATAGCCAATTATTAATAAATCATTGTGCTCTTGTTAAACAAAAGAAACTTGAGTGTTATTACAGCCTGAATGTAAGACTACAATTGAGAATGTATTAGTTTTATTTAATCATTGCTGGGTAGGTCATCCACATTTAATTAAGTTTTCTCATTTGAGCATAATTTTTTAATATTTAAAATTCACTGTTCTAGGTCACATAAAAATGTAGCATTCACCATTCTATACTCTTCAAAAGAAGAAACGCAAAACCACATTGTCGTAACATTTGGAGAATTGATTTAATTATTGAATGGTGAGTCCGATAATTACCAAATGTTGCAGGATTGTTCACAATTCACTCTAGTCCATTGTGAGTAAGTGATAGGACACACCACCAAGGTCAAGGTCATCTGGAGTCAATACCGGGTGTGGCCTCCGCGTGTGTTGACAACTGCCTGGCACCGCCTGCCCATTGAAGCAACCAGAGTACGGATGACGTCCCGGGGGATGGTGGCCCACTCGGCCTGCAAGGCTGCTGCCAGCTCGGGCAGGGTCTGGGGCTGTGGTTGTCGCTGTCGGAGGCGTCGGTCCAACTCATCCATTAGATGCTCAATTGGGTTCAAATCCGGTGATTTCGATGGCCAAGGAAGGACATTAATGTTGTTGTTCTGTAGGAAAGCCGTTGTGAGACGTGCTGTGTGAGGCCTGGCGTTGTCATGTTGGAACACTGCGTTGGCGTTGGCCATAACTGGAACGATGTGTGGCCGGAGGATCTGGTCAATGTAGCCCTGTGCATTCAGGTTGCCCTGCACGTGGACCAGGTCAGTTCTGCCAGTGTGTGAGATGGCTGCCCACACCATGACACTACCCCCGCCGAATCTGTCCACTTCCTGCACGCAGTTTGCCGCATAACGTTCACCACGACACCTATACACGCGACATCTTCCATCATGACGTCGGAGCAGAAATCGGGACTCGTCACTGAACCACACCTGTCTCCATCGCAGTTGAGGCCATTGTCGATGAATCTGGCACCACTGCAGTCGGAGTCGACGGTGTTGTGGTGTTAAGATGCCACCTCGAACTGGACGTCTGGCACGAATTCCTACCTCACGTAGGCGGTTCCGTACGGTCTGGTCGGATATCCTGCGCAAACCTGGTATTGCTGCGGCTGTGGAGGTGGCAGTAGTCAATCGTTCCCGAAGGTGGCGTACCCGGATGTAGCGGTCCTGCCCGGGGGTAGTGACCCGTGGTCGACCGGATCTAGGGAGGTCACGTGTTGATCCATGTTGCTGGTAACGGTCCCACAGTCTGGAGATGGTGCTTGGGGACACATGGAATGCCCTGGCAACGGCCGTTCTGGATTCGCCTGCGTCTAGTCGGCCGATGGCATTGTTTCTCTGCGGTTCACTGAGACGTGGCATGTCCTGGATTGTCAACTGTCGGCCAGATACAGAGGCCAGGCAAGCGAACACCCTGCACTTTTATACTGTCAGTGTTCATGTTGCACGTGCAGACAACGCACGTGCAGTGGTGACATGGTTTGCACGTGGCTGCGTTTTTGCGAATATTCACATTTTGGAACTTTATTGTACAGTAGCTGCGTTTTATCGAATGTAACCGTGGGAATGTGTTTGGGACATGCAATGACCTTATATTCACAAAGCATGAACCGGTAGGAAACATAAAATCGGAGTTATAACCCATTTGTACCCTTTTGCGTTTCTTTTTTTGAAGAGTATATATCAAAAGGTGGAATATATTTCTACTGGTTAATGATACAAGTATTAAAACAATCGTGAAAAAGACTGGTATATTGTATCTAGCTAGTTGATTATATCGGTTGATGGCAAAAACTGGTTGTGTTTGTATTTTGTATTAGGAATATTATATTATATGCTATGGGAGTATTGAATGAATGAATGAATGAATGAATGAATGTTTAACGACACCCCAGCACAAAAATACACATCGGCTATTGGGTGTCACAAATGGTAAGCTATGGGAGTAAGATTGTAGCTTGACAACTTTAGGTTTGGCTATGTTCTGTTTATTTTTCAGTTTGACTTGCTTGGCAAAATCCGGGAACAGATTGAAATGTGTGATCAGACTATGAAGCAGGTTAGTTCTTATTTTTTTTAATATGATGGTATTTGGGAATTAAATATTCAACTTGGTATCATCTAGTATGTGTCAAAGTTTGTCATGGAACTTTACTTTGCAGTGACATAGAATGGATGGAAGGGTTAACAAGTTGCAAGAAATAATGAATTTGGGAATTAAGTGTTCTTTTTTATACAAAGAAACCACTCGTTTAAAATACAAATTATAAAAAAATATACTAAAAGGCAAAGATAATTGATGATAAATTTTTACTGACTTCTGGACTTCTGAAGGTTGCACAGAGTGGCAATGATTTGCAACTGAATGTCTGGCCTTTTATGGTGAACATTGGACAGGATTTCTCCCGAATATTCCATGTTTCTTGCACAAAGCATGCAATGGCTGCAACAACTGATTGATTGCATTTCTAGAGCTGTTTCATGCACCTTTTCTTTGGTTTACATCCATAAATCCATTCACAAATTTATTACTCCAAACAATCCATGTCACAGTAACTTTTGCCTTTTAGTATACATGAGAAAAGTATTCGTTGTAAATACAACCACTAGAATATGAGGAAATTCAACATTATCTATATGTTTTGTATTATCTATATGTTTTGTATTGCAGTTGACGGTAGATTATTTTCAGCTACTACATACAGTGTCTGCACCACTTCCTGTTCAGGTTTGACATTATATTTATTTAAATTTTTATTAGTCCCCTACCTGTTTCATCTCTGTCCTTGTGTCTGTCTGTCCCATAGGTTTCTAGATATATTTTTTTCCACAATGATTTGAGATATTGAATTTAAATTTTGTGTGCTAATCAAGTTTAACTTTCATGGCGATCTACCCATTTTTCCCCTTTAATTTAGTAGATATAAAAATTGTTTTGCCCTGTTGGGGATATGTATTTCTTTAGCAGTGCTTCCAGAATGCTTGTTTAACTAAAATACTAACAAATAATCATCTCAATAAAACTGTCCTGAAAAAAGCCCAAACAGAAAGAAAATGACAGCCTCACCACTACTTTACTCTGCAATACTAAAAACATCTAATCAATAACTGTAAATATTGCACATACATAACATTAAATGTTGATCTTCCAAATCTTTCTTCTTTTTTTGCCTGTGGTTTAATCTCATCATAGAATAACGCCATCTTTAGGCCCATTGAGCTATTTCTCATTCCAATCAGTGGTGTAACAAAGGCTATGGTATATACTTTCCTGTTTGTGGGATAGTGCATGTAAAAGAACCCTTCCTGCTAAGTGAAAAGAGTAGCTCATGGAGTGGTTGGTAGCGGGCTTCCTCTCTGATTATCTGTGTGGTCATTAACAATATGTCTGATGCTATATGACCATCAATAAATTGTTAAATACAAAGATACTTTTTGTTCCTTTTTTCATAATAATAAGTAATAGAAAAATTATATTTTATATATATACTTATTCAATTTGTAGGTAATTTTCTCATAAATATTTAGTATTTAATGTGTAAACATTGACATATATTTTTGTGTAATTGTTTTAGTTTCACACCCTGTGTGAAAGCAGTAAAACATATGAACCTGGAAGCCAGTATGCTGAGTTTGTACGAAGACTGCCTATCCCAGCAGCCAGCACAACCAGACAAGAGGCTTTCTCATTTGAAGCTTATGTACCCGGTGTTAAGTAAGTTTTAAAAAATTGGCCTTTTATGTCATCGCGACCATTTTAGTCATCTGTTAATTAGACTCTGTAATTTGTTAGAAAATCAACAAGTTAATGCACCAATCAAGACGGGTGTCCTGGGAGGTAATTATTTGGGCTACTTTCAGATTCAAAGAGGACCTCAAATTTAAAAAGTTGGTTTGTTTCATTCTTTTCTCCTTTAGTTTAAGTGGATGATGATCTTAAATTAACCTTTGAGTCATTATATCTGCATTTATTATGGCCAAAGCTGACATTGACCTAGGCCTCTCTGAGCTGAAAGGGACTGCATAATGGTGAACTGGTGGTGTGTGTTGTGTAAGAGACTATTGATGACAGTTGTATGTTTTCATTACAGATATGGTGAGAGTCGGAAACCCAGCACTCACTCTAATGGCTTAGTATCCTCCGACTTGCTTCCTTCCAACGAAGGCTCTCCGACATCCTCACCCAGAAAAGGTTTGTCACTTGCTCTTACATATGGATGTTGTATAATCTTCATAGTGCCCTTACAGTAAGTAGCAAAGTACAGTAGTGGTGAGGCTGTCATTTTCTTTCTGAGGTTCGTGTGTCCATGCATACCTGTAGCTACTGTACTTACTTACCCTTTTATAAAAGAAATTATTTGTTAGGGCTATTTTAAGAAAGTTTTATTGAGATGATTATTTGTGGAGAGGTAAACAGTTATTTCCTAATAATGAAGTTCATTGTAAACATGGGTTCTCTGAATAAAAGTAACATTTAAAAAGTAAAAAGTGAACTTCTAGACTGTGTTGATCTGTTTGCACAGTTAAGAAAATTGTAAAAAAAAAGACTGTTATTCAAAATGTCAATAGTCTGATGCAAGTTCTAGATATTGCAATCTTCTTAAAATGTATATTTTGAACACAAAACCCATATTAACTTTATGGGTATTAATCAGTAACATACTGGAGTCTTACTACTAAAGAACTTGAAAACTGATATTATTTTTTTTCGGTGTAATTGTATGTTAACATTTTGCAGCAGACAAAAATCGTGCTCCAGTGAAAGCCTGGGGACAGTCGGGAGTACCAAACAGTGATTCGGATAGTGCCAATGGAAGTAGTAGCAATAAGTCACATGATTCATCACCTAGCAACAGTCCACACACAATGTCAAGACCTCACCTTGTTACTAGTCATTCACTTGATGAACTGGTTGAAGAAGACTCGAAAAATAGTAATGGTAAGAAAATATTTTGTCTGATTTCATGCTCAAAGCTGCAAACTGGTGTCATATGTTTTTATGTACAACTAATAAAATAAATAGGGTTCTTGGTTTTTGTCATTTGGTCCAATCTAGTGAGAAAAACAAATGCATTCTTATTTTGATCTCAGACATTATAGCTTCTATTTATATAATAACATTTAAAAAAAAAAAAATATTACCTATGTGTTGGAAGCAGGATTCTTCTCTTGCACTAGACCAAGATTTTGCAGTTGCAACAAATCAGTAATTGGTTTCCCTTCCCAACAAAGTTCTGAGATAAAACAAAGTGATTTCTGTTTTTTCATTTCTGAGTGTGGTATAATTATTGATGTTTCTAGATGCAAACCTTTTAAAAAAAGATTTTACTTTGATTGATTTTAGGTCATGAGCAGAGACGTAATTTGATAAAACGGATGTTGACGGTTGCAGCAGAAGATTCATTGATGGTGGGTCTGTTTTATATGATATAGAAATATACCCTATTTTAATAATTTCATTACCATTGTTAGATACCACCTTTAAAAACATTGGGTTCACTGTAATCTAACAAACCATTTCAGTAGAAAGCAGGTATTTTTTATATTTTAAGAAATAGAAGAAAATTATGTCTGAGATGAGGCAAGTGGGTTACAACAACTTCTTTTTATATGCCCGTCTTTCACAGGTCGTTGGAGTGGGAGGTAGCCCAGTGGTAAAGTGCTCGCTTGATGTGCTGTCGGTTCAGAATCGATTCCCATCGGTGAGCCCATTGGGCTATTTCTCGTTCTATCCAGTGCACAACGACTGATATATTAAAGGCTGTGGTATGTGCTGTCCTGTATGGGATTATGCATATAAAAGATTGCATGCTTCTAATGGGAAAATGTAGTGGGTTTTCTCTGTATAACTGCCAGAATTATCAAATGTTTGACATCAAATAGCAGATGATTTATAAATCAATGTGCTCTAGTGGTGTTGTTAAACAAAGCAAACCTTTTTTGATAGGTCATTTTATAGTATTGCGTTGTTCGTCTGTCCGTAAACCTTTTATTTCCATGGCATATCTTTCTTATTATTTCATATAGGATCATCAAACGTTGCATGCAAGTACAACCTGAAATAGTGGTGTGTCATGTACCATAACTAGGTAACCACAACCTAGTTTTCACGCATTACTGCACATTAAAGGAAATCCTAGTCCAGGCGTATCTTCCTTATCAAATCATACAGGATCATCAAACCTTGTGATGGTGGTGTGTTGCATACCATTACTAGTTCACTGCAACTTACATTTCATCAAACTCCTTAATGTGTATATCAGTACTCTTGTTAAAGTTTGGCTTTACTCTCTACAAAATGATATACCTAAGGTATTGATAGACCTGTTATCCAGTCAGTGGGAAAGTATAAATAATATTTCTTACTGTTGATCAAGACAGTGTATAACTTATTTCAGATTTCATTAAGAGACTGTTTTCACACAAATATGTTTTCATTTACATTATCTTTACTTGTTTCATGCAGCCCTATAATCGTGGTCGGCGAAACACAACATTTGGTGTTGACTTCCAGGAACAAGTTGCCCAGTTTAAGCGAGAAGTTCCACCAATTATTTCTAAGTGTTTATCAGAAGTGGAAAAACGAGGCATGGACATCAAGGTAATCTGTAGTCGATAATCTTCCTTGTACTATTTAATGTCATAATGCACTTGTAAATAGACATAGGCTAATTTCCAGGTGCCTTACCTAGCAAATGGTAATGATGACAGATAGCTGCCACTCCTGTCATTTTACCAGCCATAACTGTTAATCGTTAAAACACTAGCTAGTTTAATGTATGATATGACCAGGGATTAAATTTGCTATGTACATAAACTGGTGTGATTACTGCAATTGATAATGGTAACCTTCAGAATGGTTGATAAAAACTGCTTTAAAATTCCTTGGTAATTATATCATAAGTGGTGGTATATATCAAGTATTGTTTTTAAAATGTTTTTGTGTTTTAGGGTATATACCGAGTTTCGGGAGTGAAGAGTAAGGTGGAGAATCTGTGTCAGCGTTTTGACATGGAACCCGAGATTGTTGATCTGGAGGAACAACACCCAAACGTCATCTCCAATGTACTGAAGCTGTACTTGAGACAGGTGTGTCACTTACTGTTATCTTGTTACGTATACCCAAACATCATCTCCAATGTACTGAAGCTGTACTTGAGACAGGTGTGTCACTTACTGCTATCTTACTACGTACACCCAAACATCATCTCCAATGTTCTGAAGCTGTACTTGAGACAGGTGTGTCACTTACTGCTATCTTGTTACGTACACCCAAACGTCATCTCCAATGTACTGAAGCTGTACTTGAGACAGGTGTGTCACTTACTGCTATCTTACTACGTACACCCAAACATCATCTCCAATGTACTGAAGCTGTACTTGAGACAGGTGTGTCACTTACTGCTATCTTACTACGTACACCCAAACGTCATCTCCAATGTTCTGAAGCCATACTTGAGACAGGTGTGTCACTTACTGCTATTTTGTTATAGTAGTTCTGCTGACAACTGCTTCCAGGTGTGTCACACTGGTTACGTACACCCAAACGTCATCTCCTGCCATACAACTGTTGGAAAGGTTATTATGTTAATCCAGCAAGACACAGGGAAATGAGATGTTGAATAATTTACATTTTTCTGCTTCAAGTATATTTTAGTATGTCAGATATGGAGTCCAGTTATGAGAGTTTGTTCCATTTAAAACCATTCATTTAACATTTATTATTCAATCTTTATCACTAATTAAACACATCTACTTTTTATACACCCGTCTATGATGGGTCGTATTATGGTATGACATTGTCCGTACATCCGTCTATTAAAATTTTCTTGTCGAGCTATATCTTACATACAGATACATATAGGATCATGAAACCTCACATGTAGCAACAACATGGGATGACGGTTTGTCGCTAAAACTAGGTCACTGTGACCTACTTTTCACGGTCTACTGCGCATAACAGTAAATCCTTGTCTGGACCATATCTTGCATACAGATGCATACAGGACCATCATGAGTCACATGTAGGGACAACTTGGGATGGCGGTGTGACACATACTTTTACTAGGTCACTGTGACCTACTTTTCATGGTCTACTGCAAATAACTACATCCTTGTCCGGACCATATCTTGCATACAGGACCATCAAACCTCACATGTAGGAACAATTTGGGATGGTGGTTTGTCGCCTACTATGCCTAGGTTACTTGACCTATTTTTTATGGTCTGCTGCACATAATAGTAAATCTTTGTCCGGACCATATCTTGCATATAGATGCATACATGACCATCAAACCTCACATGTAGGAACAACTTGGGATGGTGGTGTGTCGCATACTAGTACTAGGTCTACTACACATAACAGTAAATCCTTGTCCGGACCATATCTTGCATACAGATACATCAAACCTCGCATGTAGGGATTCACGCATGATGGTGTCACGTACAATTACTAAAAGTAAAGTTTGTTTTATTTAACACCGCCACTAGAGCACATTGATTTTTTATCTTATCATCGGCTATTGGACGTCAAACATATGGTCATTCTTACAGTTTTTTAGAGGAAACCCACTGTCGCCACATAGGCTACTCTTTTTACGACAAGCAGCAAGGGATCTTTTATTTGCACTTCCCACAGGCAGGATAGCACAAACCATGGCCTTTGTTGAACCAGTTATGGATCACTGATCGGTGAAAGTGGTTTACACCTACCCATTGAGCCTTGCGGAGCACTCACTCAGGGTTTGGAGTTGGTATCTGGATTAAAAATCCCATGTCTCGACTGGGATCCGAACCCAGTACCTACCAGCCTGTAGACCGATGGCCTAACCACGACGCCACCGAGGCCAGTAATACAATTACTAGGTCTGTGATACAAATAAATCAAATAATTTGTCTATATTCTGAACATCTTAGTGTTTTCCATCAATCCTGATGGGTGTATCATGTACCTCACCGGTACTCTTGTTAATTGTTTTTATTTATTTTATTTAAAATGTTTTTGGTCTTTAACCACTTATAAACAACTATGTTATCTGACAGATACATGTATATTGATAAGAATTTCTTGAAAAAAGATAGTTTTTAGAGTGTATCCATGCATTTAATATACATATTTTCTTATTTAGTTATTAATGAGTAGCATAAAGTGTCATTTTATTGTGAAGTACAGTTTATTCAACCCTTTATTCTTCTGTTCCAGTTGCCAGAACCTTTGCTTACATTTCGATTGTATGGAGATTTTATTAATGTTTCTAAGGTAAGTACTGAGCCATTTTATTCATATCTTTCAGCTTAATACTAAATGTACCATATTATTGGTATTTATATAAACTGACGATCAAACGAAAGTATACCAATTATTTTTATTATAAATAAACACAATACACGTTCATGGAAGGTTAGATAGGGTAGTCGCACATTTCTGCGTTTGGGCGATGCCGCACGTGCAAAATGAGTTTATTCATCAAATTTATACTGCACTAGAAACATGATAATCGTGCACATAAGGGTGTAAAAAAGGGTGCCATTGCTTAGAACATGCCTCAGTCAACAGTAAAACACCAGAGAACATGGCAAGGCTAACTGCTGAAGAAAGAGAGAGAGCTATTGGTATGGTGCAGTTGGGTGCGAGTTATGCCCATGTGGCAAGAATCCTGAATTGCACAAAATTGACGATCACCAGGTTGATACAGCGTTACAGGGTGACTGGCAGGACTGCAGACAGACCATGAAGTGGAAGACTCCGCTTCACAACAGCCAACGAGGACCGCCATCTCATCTTACACTTACGTAACAGATTCCTCACTATGACGTCATCTGTAGCGACTGGCCTTGGACATGTCATCAGTCGTTACACTACGTCGTCGACTACGACAGCATGGTATCAGGGTCTATCAGAGGGATGACATTGACAAGGCAACATCGACTTCAACGTTTATGTTGGGCACGTCAGTTTCAACGTTGGCAACATTGGAACTGGCAATGTGTACTCTTTTCTGATGAGAGCAGGTTCCAGTTATTCAGAGCTGATGGCAGGACTCCGATATACCGACGTGCAGGAGAGAGAACAGCTCCGTACTGTGTTCAGGAGACTGAACCGTTTGGTGGTGGATCTGTGATGGTTTGGGGCGGTATCTGTGGCCAACAGCAGACAGACCTTATTGTCATTGATGGAAATCTGTCCGACGTCGGGTCCATGCTTGCATACTTGCACATGGTGGACATACACACTATTGAAACATGTTCTTTGTGGTCAAATTTATTCACCTTTGTTATGAGTGGTCCTTCATGAAATCGCACATGTCACCCCTAGTGCTGTTGTGCACTGTGATATTATCATTTTATGGGTTTTATTGAGTATACTCGTGTTTATTTATCGCCAAATTATTATACTTTCAAAATATAACATTTGCATCAACTTGTGTTTTGTGTTGTTTTTAATACTTTGAAAAAATAATTGGTATACTTTCTTTTGATCGTCAGTTTATATAAAAATGTGGGGATATACTTTTGCGATACTGTTACGTTTGTTGTATATTTTAGGAAAGCATGGCTGGTGCTATCTCTAGTGCTAAAACAGTGGAACGACTTGCATCCTTGGTTCGCAATTTACCACACTCTAACTTCAAAACTCTGGCTGTGCTTGTTCATCACTTACAGAGGTAAAACTCTTAGATGTCTTAATTCTTGTATGGTAATTATTATGAGGTTGAAGTATTATCAATATGAAATGGCTGTAGAAACATACTAAAGAGATTCCGGAGTGTACTACTTATAAAAGATGTTTGCAATTAATAGAGCCTTTTTAATTACTAAAATTACGTATTAAATCAGTTGCCTTGTTTTGAATATCAGTGACTGTTTTCATTTATCCTAATGTTTCTAATAACTAAAACATTATTTTACTGCAGACGTTAGGATGACTAGAAATACCTTGAATATACCCTAACTGATATTATAAACAAGAAAATTCATTTAATAGGTAATTGTAGTCATTAAATAAGTCTCAGAAAAATCTGACATTAGCTGGAAACTTGGGACAGTCTCATTAATCAATGAATTTAACATATTTTGGAAATATTTTTAGAATAACAGAAAAATTCTCATGTATTTATTTTGTCTTATTCCTTTATATTTTTAACTACAGTAAAGTACTCTTATAACGAACAACAAGGGACCAGACACATCGGTTCATTATATCATAGTTCGTTATATCATAGTTCGTTATACACATTTGCGGAAGTTAACCATTTTCATTCAGGAAGTCGGCTATTTTGGATTTTTCAAATTTAAACAAGAATTAGTGGGGTTTTAAAAATATATTTAATTTATTATCACCAATATCAATACAGTCATTTTGGATGCATTGTCCCTAATGCTACTGACTGATAAGATACAAATAAGATAAACAACTTATGATTGTTCACTGTATATATACTAATTTAAACTGAAATTCACAATTTTGACAGACAGATTTGTTCGTTTTAACTGTTAATTCGCTATACATAATTTGTTCTATACATTAAAATTTATTAATACTATATAGGGTTAAAAATGAGACTTTACAATCAGTTTGTTCTAACCGGTAGTTTGTTGCAAGCGTGTTCATTCTAAAAGTACTTTATTGTAGATCCAAGTTTTTACTACTATAGTTTTTAACTTGATAATTTAATAAGATATCTAGTTCTTATTTTTGCTTTAAGTTAGTAGTATTTTGTTATGTTTTAAAGCCATGTAAACTTGTGAAATACATTTTCTCTTTGTTACAGAGTTGCTGCACACAGTGATGTGAATCAGATGAGTCCTAGTAACCTGGGTATTGTCTTCGGACCCACACTTCTTAGACCTGCGTAAGTTTTCTCTCTTAAAGCTTTCTTACAGTTACACAGTATTTGTTTAGGATTCTATTAATTATTGTTCCATGGGGGAAAAAATATTATAATTAAAAACAAGATTACATCTTTTTCTATAAGTGTAGTTTGTGTCACAATCACTGTACAATTTCACTTGCAAGTCTTAAGATTAATAACATACTGAGGTGTGGACTTTTTACATTATTTCGTTTAATAACTGTAGTTAATTGTTTATTATTTGCAGAGAAGGTACTGCTTCCCTCGCTTCTTTGGTGGATACACCTCACCAGACACGTGCCATAGAACTACTCATTTCTTCAGCTCAGGTAAGCAATTCTTATTCCAGAAACATTTTTGAGAAAGCATATGTGATAAAATTATTTTTAAGAAAAGACATAAAATAATAGACATAATAAAATGTGTTTACCATAAGACATCTCATTAGCAAAAGTGGTTGCCATGTTGGTGCATTACTTATTTATGAAAATAGATGGCAGTTTTACAGTGTTATATTTTGATTTCAGTTGTAATCAAGTATTTCTTGCTATTAGGTTTATAATGCTGAAGTAAAATTCATCAGACTATGTTAACTAATTTTTTGTGGCCATTTATTTATTTCATCAGTCACGGTCAATTAAATGGTCTCCAAAGACTACAGTCAATTAAATGGTCTCCAAACACTTCAACATTATGTTAGAGAGTTGCCTGGAATTTGTGCTAAAGTGAAAAAATAAAAAATAAATAAATAAATCACTATTTTTATTATTTGCACAGACCATCTTTGGTCCTGACGCTGACTACCAGCTGGTTGCTGGAGAAACGCCAGTTGAGTTACTGCCAGATGAAAATACTCAGCCAACACAAAAACAGAAGCCCTCAGGTTTGTCTGTGACTAGTGATGTTGAATTTAATGTGTATTGATCTTAGCAGGGTATGCACTTCGGATTTTTTGGACTGGCCAATCGGGCCACTCACAGCAATACTTTGACTCACCCGTACAACTTTTGAATGGCCCGTGACTGAATTATGTAATAAAAAAGAACTTACTTAAATTGCACTTTAAAAACATGTTAACATATCATACAAAGAATAATAACAACACAAAAGAAAGAAACAGAACTTGTTTTAGTTTTATTACAAACTGTTGTAATTAAATTATAATTATTATGTTGTCACGGAATCCACACAATCAAACATCTGGAATGTTTTACCAAAGCTCCATCTTGGAATGAATAAGGTGCTTTTATGGCCGTATGACGAGGAATGAAAAACATTTACTAAGCTGACTAATCTATATAAACAATAATCACATCCACTAGAGAAATAAACACACAAGTTAAAGGCATAATCACTATTTAATTACGAAACTGATAATAACAATATTCCTAAACCATACAAAGTAAATCACTATAATAATGTAGTAGAATATTGTGTGAATATCATACAATAATATGAGCCAATATCAAACATAGAACTAATTACAAAACCTGACCTTTTAGAAATCTACACAGACTCGAGGGCAGATTAAAAGTTTAACCAAGAAATACTATTACATTTTGGAACAAGTTAGAACATATAATTTATTTATTGTTCTGTTAATAATAATAAGTGTGACTGACAACAATGCACAGGCAATGATAGCTGTTGTTGTCATCGTTCGCAGTGATGATTGGGTGTTTGGTATCATAGACTCAATATATTCTGTAAGAAACGAAAACGTTCCAACACAATGTAACTTCGAAAACCCTTAGGCTCGTAAAAAAAAAAAATCTTTCTGCGAAAGATAGCATGGCGGAATGTGACGAGTGGTTCCGATTGTAACTAAATGGAAAGTAAAGACAGACATGGCCGATTGCACCTACGAATACATTTACGTAGCTGAGGTTTTCCAAATACATAATCAAAACCTGTCGAGGCATTCCAAATGGTTTTAGACTGTTCAATAGACGGGGTAGTGGTCACTATTATGATAATAAATAAAAAATACCTTTCTGATCTCTTACAAACATTAGTTATTTGCATTTTGATACATAATACAATATGCAAATATTTTCGGTCGCTAGGTGGGCGACACGTGATAAGGTTTTGACTTGCTCGACGCTATTTTGACTCGCCATGGGCGATCGGGTGACCATAAAATGTACACTCTGTCTTAGCATGTGTAACTAATTCTTTAGTATAAGTCAAGTTTTATATTTAACACTTGCCTAAATGTGTGAATGTATTCATTTTTTATAAAATCTTGTAGTTCACAGAATTGCCCTCAGTTTCAAGTATTTTATTTTCAGGAGAAAAAGTATCAGCAGTTTCAACCGAAGAATCATCAAAACCTGTTAGGTAATGTTTGTTTGAAAATAGCACTTTTAAGTCAGTAATTAAAACAACAAAGATATTCATGTATAATCTTTTGTTTATAAAGAAGTTTATTTGATTTATTCAGAAGGTGGTGGTTTATAATTGTATGATTTAGTCAGAACTAGTGACAGTAAAAAATTTCGCACTTCATCAAAGGATTTTAAAAAAAGATATGAAAAATGAAGATTATATTTTATTAGTTTATTGGTTTAAAATGAAGATTGTCTCTATTTCTAAGTAGGATAAGATAGGTAGATTTCCACCTGTGTCCGGCCCTGAACTGTGCTTGTTGTTGGTAAAATGTAATTTATTGGTTATGTATGATAAATTGATATTTTTTTTAATTGATTATAACTACTTGTTTTTGTTGTTTTTTGTTTTAGTACTGCAGCCAGTATACCTCCAGATCATATTGTGCAACCAGCAGAAGGAGAGACTCTTTCAGGTTTAGACAAGGTAATTACCTACAGGACCTACAGGCAATTTTTGTTTGGCATATGTCACTTGCATATCAGTAAATGAGACAACAAATCTAGCTCAATGATCATCTGTCACAGTCTAATGAGACACTGAATGTTCACTCTGCCATATTGAATATATTTGCTTTAAATAATTGCTGCTTGCTTTTTTCATAATTCTCATTTCACAGTTAAAAAAATTAGATGAGCATGCAACCCACTCTATTCTCACAGTTTATAAGAAAACTTTTATTTGTTTATCTTGCAATATATTACGTTTTCATTTTGCAATATGGCATCACTCTTAAATCTCTGCAAGTATGAATAGCATGATGGGATATTATTCCTTCACTTTCTCAATCTGTAATTATGAGTTAAAAATACAAGGTCTAAAATAACATGAATTTTTGATACAAGTTTATTATTTAAAATTACTGATATTGTTGTAAGTTGTAGTAACATTGAGACAAATAGATGTTTGGTAACTGTTATGTTCACATTTTAAAAGTTTGGATTGCATATATTTTTATTCCTATATTATGAGCTGAAAACAGATTCCTGGACAATAACACCATCCCTAAACGAGTTTTCCAATTTATTTTATTAATTCAAAGATATTTGTTGAAGCCAATGCCTTGTGAAGTATATACACAGTATATTATGTTACCCAACAGTTATGGTACTCAAGGACTTTGTAAACATGTCTGGCCTAAATTTTAACTATGATAAATCCCAAGTTATATGGATAGATTCAAAACAAATTGTAAATATGTATAGTTACCAAACCTAAAACTTGAATGAAATCCAAAAATCTGTAAGATTCTTGGAATCAAATTCACAACAAACATTAAAGAAATTACCAACATTAATTATGAAAATAAATTATTTGAAATTAAACAAATAAATAGGTGGATGAAACATTTTATTACCCCCCTAGGTAAAATTGCTATCATTAAATCATTGCTTATTTTAAAACTTTATTATATTTTCTTTTTTATTTAACCTGACCTCAAACAATGGCAAGTTTTCTCAATTGTTTTTACATTTTCATACACCCCTGGCTTTTTTAGTTAAAGAACTAAACTATATGCTATGTAACTTTGTTTGGAATAATAAACCTGATAGAACCAAAAGAACAGTAGCTTGCCATTCTGTTAGTGAAGGAGGACATGGTATGGGTGATGTATATTCCTATGTAAAAGTACTGAAACTCATATGGATTAGAAAGGTTCTTGATATTACACAAACTTTCAAATGGAAGGATGTCCTCTTGTTGGTATATCCTGATTTTAACAATATTGCTACTTTTGGAAATTCATACCCTGCTAACTTAATAGAGAAACTAAACCACTTATTTTGGCAACACTGTTTGAATGCCATCAGTTGTTTTCCTCATAGAATGTTGTGTTCATCCATTGGCAAAGTTTTAACAGAACCAATATTTTACAATCCTAATGTTTGTTTATAACTCAAAATGTTATCAAAAAGATATCTCACAAATTATAGATTTTTTTAATAGAAAGGGTAAAATTTGTACATTAATGGAAATTCAAGACAATTTCCACATTGTACTATCTTTTGTGACTTCTTATGGTTTGTGTTCAAGCAATTAGAAAATATTTCTCAAGTTTATTACTTGTACAACCAGACACTTTCTCTTTACTGGATGACACTAATGTTATGAAAACACTCTTCTCAATTAAAAAGGGCTTTAAACAATACTATTATATATTAACAAATAAAACTAACATTATTACAGCTGAATCAAAATAGGAAGAATTATTATCTTAGTGTGTGTGTGTGTGTCTGTCTGTCTTGTCCGTGTATGTGTCTGTGTATGTGTGTGTGTGTAAGTGTGTAAGTGTGTGTGTGTGTGTAAGTGTAAGTGTGTAATGGAAATTATATTTTACTAAATAAATCTTCTCAGAACCCCTTTTATAATTCACTACTACATATATCTTTAATTTACCTTACCATTTACCCACACCTAACTTGAAGTTTAGATTTCGTCTCTCTCTGTGTAAAGTATCCATTTCAGTGATTTTGATTTATAGTTTGATGATTTTGTGTGATAATTTGTAAGAATAATCAATTGGAATACTTTCATATGTAAAAATATCCGTCACTTCTTCCCTGTGATTGTGATGGATACAAGTGTAAACATGGGTTCTGTGAATAAAAAAAAATAATAATAATAAAACAAATTATTTTACCATTTCAGTAGGTGTGCCATCAATAACTGATGTTAAACAATGTAAGACTGATGCAGTTTTTCACCTAATCACCATGTTTAACTTTCAGAAGTCAGATTTTACTCTGCCAGGCAGCACCTCTGCAGAGAGTAAAGATGCTGCATCTTCTTCTAGTCACGTTGGCTGCCACACTGACGGTAATCCGTCCCAGCATGCCGTCTCTCAAACGAATGAGCATGCCGTCTCTCAAACGAATGAGCATGCACATTTGCTATCAACTGCATGCTGTAACAAATACCTAACAACAACATTTATTTTCTTTTAACAGCTGACGTCACCTTTTGAAATAATAGTTCCTGTGAATTCTTCTTTTGTGATGGCAGTATATAGAAATTTAAATTGATAATTCTGCACTGTGACTTACGGTGGTGGGGTTTGCTGTTTGCGTACAGCTGATTTTAGTCAGTCAGCCAAGTTTATATATATATATAAACATGACACACACAGCACTTGTTTATAACTTTCATTCAGGATGTTATAGAACATAGTAAATTATTTGAAAGGTAATTTAAAAAATCAGATATTTTTATAAATGTAGTGAAGGTTTGTTTAATATACCAATTACTTTTTGGCCAAAAACCAAGTTCAGGACACTACTTTTTGGTTCATTTTATGTTGGTATTTTGCCAACTATGTAATGTCAAAAAGTTTGTGAATTATAAAAATAAAACAATAATGTTTTATTTCATTATTAATGTAGTAAATGTTTAAAAGTATGTTTATTTCTTTTTGACATATTCAGTTCAAAATCACTGTTGCTGTGCTGTCTTAATATACATTCACTGTTGAATTACTTTCTTCAAAACAACTGCAACTTTGTCAATATAACTTTAAAATATTCTATTCAAGACACTAACAATTCTTGTTTCTTTTGGGTCAGTGCAAAATTTACTTTGATGTTGGCTAGGTCACTTAAGATTGGTTGTACGAATCTTCCCTAGTGCTGAAATACGAAATCAAGTATGGCTTCCACATACATTGGCAGACTTGGTGTTAAAAGAACTGATAGCCACTTGATAAAGTTATAGATAAGTATTGCTACTTTGAGTAAATTCTTAATCCATTATGACCCCTATTGTGTTAGGACATTTTTACCAAGAATATCTGAACCAGTTAAATAAAACCAAAGCCACCTCTGCAATTGCCCATGGCAGTTGGGTATGCCCTGGAGTTTTTAATTCTCCATGGCACTTTTTTTGCCTAGGACTTATTTCTTTCGTGTTTTTTTCAACGTTCGTTTTTGTGCAGTTGACAGTTTCTTAATTGCAGGATTTGCAAGGCATTACATTTTCCATCAGAATAGTGCTATAACATGTATTGTTAGTGATGTCTTTAATGCAAGAACTTGCAATTTATACTATTCTGAAGTATTTTTATATATATATATATTAGACTGACAGTTTTCAAATCTTGGTGGGTATGTGTATATTTAGTCAGTGTGAACATATTTAAGCATGATGATTAGTATTTGAAATACAGTAATTGTAGTTTCATATGTTGGTTGTATAGGGCTTTTGTCTTTTGTTTCGTAAATGGTGGTTAGGTACAGGTGGCATTTACTGTATATTTCATTTTAGCTTGATTTTCTTACTTACATTGAATTAAGATGCAAGTATGCTGTCAATCTGGACTGTCTGCCCACTACAGAAGAAAGATGTTCTTTATTTCCTCCATAAAATGAAGATTGTTATGTAGTTTATAGTAATATAATAACAATAATAATATATTATCATAATAAATACATATATAAACATATTGAACTAATGCTGAATAACTACAATATTACTCATTGCTGCTGAAGAATATTATTATATTTTCATGTAGCTGTTAACATTATATTTTCTCACACATTGAAATCTGAACTGGATTGACAATATGAAGGCAATCCTGCTAGTAAAAGACAAAAATAAATCTTCTTCTGACCAACACTTTACATTTCAACATCCAGTAATCTATATACTAATACTGTATTAAACAAAATATCTCTTTCTTTCATGCTTATTTTTATCATATTCATATACTGACCTTTGTTTGACACTCAATAGCCAACATGTATTTTTGTGCCCGAGTGTTGTTAAACATGACATGACATGAAAACTTCTTTAATTATATCATGAACAACTTTACCACATGTAAAGAATATAGACCAACATGTTCAAGTCATATTATATCATGTAATTTATGTGTTTTATTTAACGTAAGTTTCCATACTCTGTGTTCATTCTAATTGTGCAATATTGAGAAAGGGATGGTCAAAATTTCAGTTGTCTTTCTATCGGTACTTGTACCTAACAAAAAGTTAGAACTACAGTCTTATCTTCTATGTTGTAAACATCATCATTATGTTTTTCACAGTGTTAAGTGCTGTACAAGTTTATGCAGATTGTCGTGTCTTGGACAGAATCATTTGGATAATTTTGAGCGTGGTTCCATTTGAGAACTGATCAAGCATGTCTGTACTTGCATATCAGCTCTCACCAAAAGATATACACACACACACACATGTACTGATGTAGATTGTGTAGATATTAAAGAACAGCAATCCAAGAAGGATATTTTTGATATTCTCTTTTGCCAAAATGTGGTTGATCAGAATAGAGATTGAATTAATAAAAGATGTCATCACAGGATGTAGTAATTTGCCCAGTTAGACTATTATGAAAAGCTCCTATTATAATGAGTTTTGATGCATGGTTTGGTCTGAGGTTCTTTCCTAATAGTGTGTTCGAGTGATTCGTCATGATTGACATGGGATGTTTCTGTTGCATGGTTGGAGCATCTTAGTGCATGTTGCATCTTTTTCACATTAATATGCATACATTTATGTGATTTATAAATATAATGTTTGAACATTTATTTGTTAGTGTTTGCAAAAAATCAATTTAATATGAAATTATAGTTGTTAAAAAGGCTGTGCTAGTCAGAAATATCTTACAATGGCAGCAACCTGAGAACAGCTTCTTAAAATAAGTATTTAATTCAGAGGTTATTTATTATTAAGATATTTATTTACATTTTTTAGTTAAATGTCTTGTGTCTCAACTAATATATTTGAATATTTATATAGTAATTACTAATTCTGTAAACAAAACAAAAAGTTTATCTAAAGAATATGTTAATGTTTATGCCTGTTATTTGATACTTTCTTTGAAATTGACATGACTTCCAGAAAAAATGAAAGTAAAAAAACCTGTTATGTTGTACACTAGTGACTATTTATGACATTTGTCATATTTTAACGTAAAAAAAACTATTTGAAAGATTTAAACTATTATTTTTACATGTCAGGGATACTGCGTATTAATTAAGAATGAATTTTAAATGTAGGATTTTAAAGACTTTTAAAATTCAGATGTTATAAAATTTGGATTGGCTTACTCAAAAAACTTTTTAAAATTAAAGTTTATCTTGAACTAAAACAAAAAAGGGTTAATAAAATTGCATTACTGTCCAAGCCAAGAGGCCTCTTCATAATGTCTCTTTAAAATTAGTTTTTGTTGAACAATTTGAGAAAATATGACCAGTCATTAATACATTGTTACTAACTCAGGATGTATACAACTTTATAGTAACTTCTGCTGTAATGGTGGTGTAAGCATTATGGTAGTATTGTTTTGTTATTATTATGGTAGTCTGTGTTTTAACAAGTGCAAGAGTATTATAATAGTCTGTATTTTAACTACAGTAGAATCTCGTTTGGTCAAACACTGTTGGAGAATTTGTTCGACCCATCGATTTGTTCGAAATTATTGTTGCTTAACAATTTAAATCTGAAGTACATTTGTTTGTTTATAATTTTGTATGAAATAAAATAAGCCAGAACATTATCTATGTTACATTGCTGTAAAAATTATAGATTTAGTACTAATATAACCAATCAAAATGATTAGATAGATAATGCGATAAAAGCAAAATAAGTTATATCTAATTTGCACACTTAACCATAACACCAGGTACATTCATGTCCGTGTTATTGCCACTTAACCATAACACCAGGTACATTCATGTCCGTGTTACTGCACACTTAACCATAACACCAGGTACATTCATGTCTGTGTTACTGCCACTTAACCATAACACCAGGTACATTCATGTCCGTGTTACTGCACACTCAACCATAACACCAGGTACATTCATGTCCGTGTTACTGCACACTCAACCATAACACCAGGTACATTCATGTCCGTGTTACTGCACACTCAACCATAACACCAGGTACATTCATGTCCGTGTTACTGCACACTCAACCATAACACCAGGTACATTCATGTCCGTGTTACTGCACACTCAACCATAACACCAGGTACATTCATGTCCGTGTTACTGCACACTCAACCATAACACCAGGTACATTCATGTCCGTGTTACTGCACACTTAACCATAACACCAGGTACATTCATGTCTGTGTTACTGCCACTTAACCATAACACCAGGTACATTCAGGTACATTCATGTCTGTGTTATTGCCACTTGCGGCAACATCAGGTGACTTCGCTGTCTGCCTTTCACCCAGTTGTATAATGCAATAATGTTACTGGTTAATTTGGTGACTGGTCAGTGAGTGAAGATGCTAAATATCTTGAGAACTGCCGAAGACTAAAATGCCTCTACACATATTGATTCTGTTATTGTTCAGGCTGTAATTCATTGCAATTACAAGTATATTATGTTTGAAATAAATGAAACCTGAGAATAACTTCATATTGAATAGAGTACCAGTTCAAGCGAAGTATTAATTACACTGAATTACCTTTGACTGGACTGACATAATATTGTGTGAGAGAAGGCCAACTTGACCCTAGTGTTGTTCGATCCTTCATTGCAGAATGAAAGAGTTTGCTTTAAATGAAAATTGGGACTTTGTTCTTGGTTCGAGCATAGCAGTGTGTTTGATCGTTTTGGGTTTGAGGCAACGAGACTTTACTGTATTGTACAATTATTATAATAGTCTTGTTTTAACTAGTGCAATCTTGAATAATATAATAGTCTGTTTTGTTTGCTTCAACTGCAAGAATATTATATTAGTCAGTTTTGTTTTGTTAACAATAGTATGGCAGGCAGTCAGTATTGTTTTAAGGGTGTTATGGTAGTTGGTATTGTTATGATAACGGTATTATGGTAGTCGGTGGTGTTTCAGGGGAGGAAAGTTCGGATGATTTAGACCTGCAATCTGATGATGACTTGCCGGACACATTGCTTCCAGATGACTCCCTGTCCCCACGGTCCGCAAACCCGGCCGTGGTCACACCACATTTCATGGCAGGTAAACGTGCTATTATATAAAATATTTATTTTGTATTGACATTGTATTGGACTAGCTCATTGCCAGGGCATAACTGGTACATCAAAAGATGTGTGTGCTGTTCTAAGGGAATATTTGCATATAATGGATCCCTTCCTGCTTTTTAATAAGAGTAGCCTGTTTAGGAGCAGCAAATTTCCTCTTAATTTTCCATACCAAGTGTTGATATGACCATGTGTTGTATGAAAAATAGTTGTAGTTTAAAATTGAGTTTTTATTGAACAGACATTCCTTTCTATTAGTCAGCAGTAACCGAAAGTGGAGAGTTGTTTATTTACTCCAAGAATATACATTTCCATTTTAACTCTCACTGACACAGTTATACTGATGTTTTGTCTCTGTGTCAAACAGGGGTGGGATGTAGCCCAGTGATAAAGTGTTCGCTTGATGCACAATCTACCTAGCATCGATTCGCATCGGTGGGCCCATTGGGCTATTTCTCATTGCAGCCAGTGCTCCACAACTGATGTAACAAAGGCTGTGGTATGTACTATTCTGTCTGTGGGATGGTGCATATAAAAGGTCCCTTGCTGCTAATCGGGAAAGAGTAGCCCATGAAGTGGCGACAGCGGGTTTCCTCTTTGAATATCTGTTTGGTCCTTAACCATATGTCCGACGCCATATAACCGTAAATAAAATGTGTTGAGTGCATCGTTAAATAAAACATTTCCTTCCTTCCTGTGTCAAACATACTCTACTATAGTTGGTCCCATCCTACAAAAATGTTTTTGTAAATAATATCAGTTTGGTTTGATATAAGAAGAAAAGTACAAGTGTTTTGTAAATAATATCAGTTTGGTTTGACGTAAGAAGAAAAGTACAAGTGTTTTGGAAATAACAAAAAGAAAGGAATGTTTTATTTAACGACGCACTCAACACATTTTATTTATGGTTATATGGCGTCGGACATATGGTTAAGGACCACACAGATTTTGAGAGAGGAAACCTGCTGTTGCCACTTAATGGGCTACTCTTTTCGAATAGCAGCAAGGGATCTTTTATATGCACCATCCCATAGACAGAACAGCACATACCACAGCCTTTGATGTATCAGTCATGGTGCACTGGTTGGAGCAAGAAATAGCCCAATGGACCCACCAACAGGAATCGATCCCAAACCGACTGCGCACCAAGTGTGCACTTTACCATTGGGCTACGTCTCGCCATGGAAATAACAAAAAAGACGTTTAAAAACAAAAACAAAACAAAAATGTTTTTTGTCTCCAATTTACAAAAAAGTTGGCTTAGAAATAGTATGAAAATTGGTGTTTCCTGTGGGAAGGACTATAAGTTAACAAACCAATGCTAGTAATTCTTAGTGGAAGTCTTTAACTAAATCATGATCAAATATTGTTTCTGGTTTTATACATGTATTCAGTTTCTATCATGGGTGACACAAGTTTGAAACAACTTAAAAAACATGGTGGCCATCAGTGCTACTTACAACAAACTAGCCCTTAAATGTTTAGTCCACTACCGGTCCAACCAGAGGGGACCAAATGTGTCATCTCAGTCCTTGTGTCTCTCTGTCCATCTGTCTCACGTATAGTTTTCCAAATGTTTTTTTTTTACATAATGCCTTGACATTCTGTGTATAGCTTTATTATGTACTGTTACAGATAAAGTTTGACTTTCATGGTGATTTACCCATTTTTGACAGAGTTATGGCCCTTGAACTTAGGAGATAGAAAATGTGTTTTCTGGGCATTTGTATTTCAATGCCTTAAGATATTAAGCTGAATTTTTTTTAATAGCTTTGTCATGTACTGTTACAGATAAAGTTTGACTTTCAGAGCAATTTACTCATTTTGAACAGTTATTTTTAACAATGCCTTGAGATACTGAGTTGAAATTTTGTGTATACCTTTATCATGTACTGTTATAGATGGCAGTTATGTTATAGCCCTTGAACTAAGGAGATATGAAAAATAGTTTTCTGTAAGTTTTTTTAACAATGCCTTAATATATTGAGCTGAAATTGTGTGTATAGCTTTATTAGGTACTTTTACAGATCAACTTTGACTTACATGGCAATGTATCCATTTTCAAATAGTTATGGCCCTTGAATTTAGGAGATACAAAACAAATTGGGCCCGGTAGGGGATATGCATTGCTTTAGCAGTACTCTCAGACTGCTTGTTTTATTAGCCATCAAATGATTGCATCGAGTGTTTTCACAGTATAATACATTTTGTGTTAAAAGTATTTTTGTAAAGTTCATGGTCATCCTTTGCCAATAAAGGTTGTTTCAAGCAACTGCTAATTTTAAACCCTGGCACCCATTGCTTATGACTAAGCATATTTTCGGTCAAGATTCAGCATTTTATTTTAATTGCGATATGCTGCTTAATTTTATGAATTGCATTGACGGTTTACTATTGAAGTTTATGATTGTTGAATAATTATTATATACCGTATATCTTCGCCTGTAAGTCGATCTCGGCTATAAGTCCAGTCCCTAATTTCAAGCCCTGAAAACGTATTTTTTTATTGACCCGTTTATAAGTCGACCCATGAAAAACTACTTATAAATATTGAAATATTTCTTATTTTCAGCACATGAGAACAATAATATTTGAACAAAAGAAAATTATTTTACAAACTTCGGTTTTCACGTTTTGTACATCGCAATATAATCAGACTATTCCAATCAAACTATCATTATTACATAGCATCAAAACGAAATATTCCCTTAGTAGAGAGTGAAAGCTGTTTGACTGTTACTGTATAGTATTGTACAGATGGTTTTGTGCACAGACAACAACTTTATTTATAAACACTGACAACAGATCACTACGATAAAACTGAAAGTATCACGTTTTGCCGCCATATTAATACATGTAAGGAGGATAACTCTGGAAAGTACACTGGTTTTTGTATCAAATGATGTGTGTCCCTATTGCTCTAGATAGTGAACTGCAGAGATCAGTCTATTTTAAGAGAAAGCTCAGTAATATTCATGAAGTTAATCACCGCCAAAACATTGTTTGAACAACCATTAATGCCAGTGACCAGATTTCAAAATAAACTCAGGCAACAGGTAGTTAGTATTGTTTACATTTTTACTATTAGTGATGACTGTTAATTTAACTAAGTGGACTGTTGTCTTGGCATGTGAGTGAGATCGTACGCCTTTTCGCATAACCAAAACCGTTATAATGCCAAAAAAAATAGGTTATAAAAAATAAATGTGTCAAATTAACATATTTGAGTATAAATACATGGCATACTTCAACAATAAAATTTGTAAAATAATCCCCAAAACAGTAATATTTTTTGGTGAATTTTTTTTACCCTCTTATAAGTCGACCCCCCAAGTTATAAAATAATTTTTGGGTGAAAAAAATTCGACTTATAGGCGAAGATATACGGTACATGTATATTTTTTGGTGAAAAAGATTCGAAGCAATTCTGGAATAGGCAAGTAGCAATGTGTTAAAGTGACATATATAATAGACTTATTGTATTTAATGAATTATTAACAGATGGCAGTCTAATAAACCTACAATTATTATTAGTACCATTTAATCCAGTAACAGAACAGTTATGCCTCTATGGTGTTGGTATAACCCACTGTATATAAAGTGCTATATATTTAACACCATACTTAGATGATAGGATTAACCTTAATATTAATGTAAGATACATTTTATTCCCCACACCTACCTAAAATTTATGTATCTTTTTGTTTTTTAAAATTATTATTCTTTTTTTTAAATTTGAAATTGTTTAAATTGGCAAAACAATTATTATATCGTGTAAGGTGCCTGAGCCTCTTTTGGATATAGGCATGTTAATAAAGTACCCGTGACCCGTATTATATCATGTACTAATAGAATGGTTAAAACTTGCATAGTTTGAATAAAATCCCATAAACTCTTGAAGAAAGGAATTTTAAAGTCACAATATTTTTGTTGGACACAAAGTAATTTAATATCATTTGAATCCATTTTTTAAAATTATTATTTGAGAATTAAATTTAATATAAGATTCTTTTTTTCTGCAAGCCTAGTAGCTTAGTATTATTCCCATGAACTGATAACCCAAGGGAGTAATCTGCATTCAAACAATTAAATAAATCAAATTGTTTACCAAGTTGTAACTTTTGTCAAATTATCTAATGTATTTACATTTCATTGATAATCTTGTTATAATTATCACACACTGTACCAGTAATGTTATAATTATCACACACTGTACCAGGAAGGTTATAATTATAGTTGTATAAAAAGTTATTTTTTAATGAAACACATTTTCATTGAAATTGGTTAACTTTTAAAAAAAAAACCCAGTGAAATATCAGTTATGGTACTTTTTACCATCTTTACTCTTTGAAATAGCATTCCTAACAAAGTATTTGCTTTCAGCATTGCAGTTTCCTGATTTCCCCTACTGAAAGGTATTGCAACTCCGGCTGCTGTATTCAGTCGGTAAAGCTTTCGGTTGTGGTACACTCAGCAAACTGCTGAAATATCTTTTATTATCACAACTTTCTTTAATACTTTAACAATGACATTTGCTTTATTTCAGAACTTGCTAGGTAATGGTTTATTTAATTACTTTGAAGCCAGTGTGGGAGGTTTGCATGATTCATAATGTGGTATTTTCCAGACATATTTATTCTTACTGGCTCTGAGTGCATGTTTGTGCATTAATCGTTTTTGTATAATGAGGTTCTTATTTACAGTAATTTGTGATTTTTGTTGATATCATTAAATATTAATTTGGATTAATTTTAAGATGCTGTTGGAACATGAATAATCACCTTTCTATCGGCCTTTCGTCATATTTTTACAACATAATATTTATGCAATGTATGGTTTATGCATTAGTTGCATGGAGATGGGTTTGCCTAAAGCTTATGTTACTTGTACATCTCTTTTGTAATTTTTGATGTGTTTGAAGAGTAATTTTCAGCTAATGATTTACTTACTGGTAAGTTTGAGTGTGGATAAAGTGGCATTTGCCTTAGTTATGATGAGATGATAAAGATTAGTTAAAACAATTTACACTCAAATAAATATAATTTTAAAACAGAAAGATTGCATGTGGTTTTTGGTTAAAGATAATGAAAATACATGCTACCATCTGTTCTGATTGTAATTGGTTAATGATGTCATGTTTGCCTGTCACTTGATCTGAAATCCACCAAGTTGCTTTGGTTATTGGCGAGTTTCATTATTGTTGCATACACAAGACACTTCACTGTCAATCTGCATATGTTGTTGGGCTGCATTCATGTGTGTAGAAAATATGTGATCATTAAAAATATAATTCATGATTCAGTCTTTTATGTATTCTCTTAATTATTATTCATTATGAGAAGACAAAGCGATTAGGTTTCTTTCATTTTTTTTATTCATTTTTTTTACCTTAAATCATGGAAACATGGTAATTACAGTAATATCAGTGATATGTTCTTAGGCTTGTTTTTGTGATAAATATGTTATTTGATGTGGGTTGGGGAATAAAATTGGTTGTTTACATTAATTTGAGAAGACAGTGGATTTTTTTATAACCATGATATTTTCATATTTAACACTTTCCTATCCCACTTTATTTCATTTTTTAAATTACCTTAGTTTAAATGTTATTTTTTAACGTTATGCTGATGATAGCCCTACTAAACATTACATGTTCTGGACATTGACAACAGAAAGAGCATTTTTGATGACTAATAATTACACGTGAAATGCATTTTCTTGTTTAGAATATCAGTGTTTGTGATTGCCAGAATGTTTATAAAAACCAAGACTAGATTTTACCTCCCAATAATTTTGTATGTACCATGTATTAGGTAACAAAATAAAGTTTGAGCTACTAAAAACATTAGGATGACCAGAAACACATTGAATATATAGACACTGGTATTTTAAACAAGAAAGTGTATTTAACGTAAGTTTTAGCTGTTAAAAGACTGAAAAAAACAGTTTAAACTCAGGCTATTCCCTTTAAGCCAGTCTCTTTAGATGTAGGACATTCTCTTTATTCAGATAATTAGAAATATATGGCGAAATACTATATTAAACCATTTTTAACTAATAAACTAAATTTTATTCGTACTGGTTTCATTTCTTTTTCCCAACAGATGTACATGGATTAGAACACCCCCACCCCCCACCCAAACTTTTTGCAATAATGTTTTGACTATTATATTTTATTTAACTCTTTTGTAGGGGGAGTAAGACATGCCGTCGTCGGATCATCGCTTTCACAACCCACCTCTAGTCAAGCAAGTGGTTCTGGTCCTGTGCTCATATGTTCTAGTCTGAGTGACATCGCCCAGCCCTGTGCGTTTGTTGGCATCATAACTGCAGCAGACAGCTCGACATCACCCTCATCTGCTTCTTCTACTAGTAGTCTGCTCACAGCCATGGTCCCAGTCAGTCCCATCAAGGTGGTCATCTCTGAGGTTGGTGACTCTGACGATGCTCAAACTGAAGAGATCCAAGTGCGACATCCACGACTTGCCAAAGCAACTGTTGTTGCACCATCGACAATAGCAGCTGCAGAGACCAAGTCACTGCCACCATCCACTTCGCTTGTGTCTAGCGGAGAGAAAGCTGCAGCTTCTGAGAAACGCACTGTTAAAACACCAGCAAAAACAGCAGCAGCATCAGGCGGAGACAAAGCAAGAGGAATGAGACCAACTAGTTTGCCCGACTCGCCTAAAAAATCTAAAGAAGCATCTCGGTCAGATGTGAAAAAGTCACACAGTTCAACTGCCAGCTTGATGCAAAGGAAGAAAGCATCCACAACAGTTGCCGTGGTAACTTTACCGAGTTCGTCTGGCTCCACTCGTGCTTGCTGCATTGGCCGTCAGTCAACACCAACATACATCATGTCCAAACGATCAAGTGTTCCAGCTGGGGCTTCTGGATCATCTCGACCATTGAGCTCGTCATCATTGGGGTCACGGTCAGCTTCCAGCAGAAAAAGTGTTGAATTATCAACTACTGCTTCTGCTTATTCGAAACAGGTCACATCCGTCCAAAGTGCCAGGATGACATCTACCAAACACAGAAGAACTTCGGAAGACACGCAGTTGACGTCAACAAAAACCACCTCGAAACATGTGGACAGGCAAAACAGTGGGAAAGGGTCTTTGAAAAGGATACATGAAAAGAGTCAGGTAGAGAAAACTATATCTAACCCTTCTTCACTTTGTGGGTCTGGGGCTGAGGCGCAGTCTTCTGTTGGCAAACCGTCTCAACAGATTAGTCAGGACCGAACTCCGCGATTTGTCTAGTCGTGGGCTCTGTGTTCAAAGACAGGGCCAATAGACATTTATATCGTAAACTGGTATTGTAGACTTGCATATAAATATACATACATATATATATATATACACACACATCGCCGTTTTAATATATCTTCATAACATAATGATCATTACCACTGACACCTAGGAACACCATAATTCTTGTGCAATATTATTAGTGCTGAATGTGATGGAGCCGATTAGTTTCTCTAACTTGTGATAAATGGCTACACTAGACGCTGGTCCAGGAAACTGAGACGCACCATAATAAACGTGGAACCACGATTTCTGTGGATGAAAACATTTCTGTGCTTTTGTAGATTTTTTATTTCAATGTTTTAACTTCTTCTTTTTTTTTTCCCAAAGAAGCTACTGTCATTTTCTGCTATGTGATTATTTGTTAGGTTTTGTAATCATGTTCATACAACAGTGTTGACACAATTCATCTGTTAAAATGTTAATTTATAGGTTATGTGAATGTAGAAAAAAATATAGTCTAGGAAGTTGTCGAAAAATATATAGTGTTTGTAATATGTAGAGTATGCGTATAGGAAATAATGTTTTACACTTTGCTCTTTCATTTCTTGTTTCCTTCTGTCAGCAATATATTTGGTTGTAGTCATTCATCCACAACATTTTCACATCCAATTCTTTCCTTCCTTCTTCAAAATTTAAATTTTTATATATTATGCCAGTTCTATGTCTTTTACTTAGTGAATGGTTCAGGAAATAAAATTCAGCCAAGTTTCTAGACCAAATTACAACATAAGGGCCAACATGTGTATACCTAAAAGAAGATGGTAAAAATATTAACGTTACTGTGAACAGTCATCATAACTAGTACTTACACTGTTTCTTGGTTGCATCATGTAGGTTCAGAGCTTGTAGGAGAATATCAAACTGGGTATTGTAAATTTTAACATATTAGAGAGTGAATTAGGCTGGGAGTAACAGTGCTTCAAGTCCCTTTATTTAGCATGTAATAGAGTTTTCCATCGTGACAAGGAATGTAATATCTTTTTGATTCCAGAATATTTGATATTTCTGTTTAGTACATACATGTTTTAATTTTGAAATATCTCAGATTGACTGGCAAAGTGACAGCTTGTGTCCTTCTTAATTTTAAAATACAGACTAGTTCATCGATTTATAATCAAATGTGAGTTACAACAGATTTATTTCCAGTAATTGACACCTGGTAATTTGTATGTGTATTCTGTATACTTTTGTGTTTGATAAAAATGTTCTATCAGTTAGTCATGTTATAGATATAATCATTATACTGTTTTGTTTATACACAACAACAAAAAAACCCTACCCCAAAACTCTGAGGGTTTTTAAAAAAACAAAATTATTTTTTTATTATTATTTATTTTATTTTTTTCCACATACATGTACTTTGGTACCAAGAGGTAAATTTTTTTTTGTCCTTGATAATTAAGTATTATTTTGGCTTGTTTTGACTTTTTGTTTGTGTGTATTTATTCATGTATTTGTTGCTATCATATTAATTTAGTCATAGATTTATGAAACATACTACTCAAATGTTTGTTATTTATATATATATATAAATTTATAAATATTATTTTAAAATATATAATGTTGTTTTGGTAATGTGACTGTAAACAATTCATGTTGAATTTATTAATACATGTATTAACATAAAATTAGTAAATCATACTCTTCAAAGTTATAGTCCTAACATAATGATATTAATTTTATATAAATATCTGTTAAATGATAAGAAGAATTCTCAGTGAATCATCCTGATAATAATAATATCAGTTGTTGGTGGGCTTTTCTTCAAATCAGGGCTTGCACTTCGTTTTATTTCTATTATTTGTAAAAAAAAATTAAAGCCAAAAGGTAAAATGGGCTTATTGTAATGTTTCAGAAATAGATCATACGATAGTTTAAAACATGCCATTTCTACAACTTTATTGTGCATATAAAGTTGAAGAAAACAAATTAATGCTGTGACTTTGCCATACTGTTATTACCGTTAACAAGAAGGAAAACTAGAACAACAAACACATATTGTCTGAACATATTTCAGTGGTTATTGCTAGAACACCAGAGTGAGTTTTAAAGACTCAACGAGTAAGTATTAGATCACTACACCCTCTTTTTTCTCACTAACCAATTAACAACTGTCCAGGACAGACAGCCCAGATAACTAAGGTGTGCATCCAGGACAGCGTGCTTGAACCTTAATTGGATATAAGCATGGAAATAAATTGAAAAAAAATGAATGTGCAGTCAGTGGTGTTCAATCATGTCATGAAACACTCAACAGTAGCAAGCAGTCTCAAAATATTGGTTTGCAAGTCATGGATGACTGATACATTACTTGGGGCTGTTTTACTTTAAAATATATTGAGACTGGGTTTGAAAATATTAGGTAACTCTTGACCATCCTCCCATATCATTTCATAATGCATCCCTTGATACCACCTTCCAGTGAGTGTTGAACAGGCCCTTAATTTATGAAATGCATTCCTAGCAATTTTTCTGTTGCAAATTTAGTATAATTACTATTACTATTATTAAAATTATTAAAAGGAAATATTAATAGTATTGTTACTATAAATCAATAATGGACATGAAATATAAATAGAATATTAATTAAAGATATACTGTTTAAAATATAGCAAACAAAAATAAAATGATTATTAATAAAATTATAAATGAAACAAGTCTAGGTTGGTAAAGTAGCATTTTACGTATTGTTTAATGACAACTCTGCTAACAAAATATATTTCAGTGTAACTTACCTGAAATAGTAAATTGTCATACAACTGTGATATAAAAGATAATAAATAAATTACTATACTAGTCAAACTTCTGCCCAGAGTGAAATAAACTTGACAATAGCAGCTATATAATTATGTCACAATATTAATGTATCTTTTATTTTGTTCATTTAAGTTACAGTAATTCTTGAAAACTCCAGCTTCAAGGTATACTCATTCTCGAAAACCAAAGCTCTGCTTATTAAATTAAAGAAGTTGCTAAAATAATTGTTTCTAACAACTCTCATGTGTGTGCACACATGCACACACAATCTCTGTGACACACACTCATCAACAGAAATGGCCATTTTGTTGGAAATAAAATGAGTACTGGTGTGTGACATGTTGAAAGTTTACCAACAGACCAGTTCAAAATCACACTCAGGTTCAACATGTCATATCTCACATACTTAAAATTATTTTTTCAAACAAAAAATATTTAGCAAAATGTTGGAACCATTAGTAAATTTTTAATGTTCTTGTCCAAGCGTTTTTTCTACATTGTGAAATGAATGCTCATGGATACCTAACTAATGCGTCAAAACATCAAAATAATTTTGATCATATGTATAGAGAATAATACATGAGTGGCCGTTCAACATATTCATCTCCCACCCTTGAAATATACTTCTTCTTTATTGCAAAATGTTAATGTATTTTCTTGTTCATAAATTGTTATTTAAATGGTTAAGATTTGTTGGTGAATTTTGTATTAAGATTATTATTTATTGGTAGTCATATTTTATTTAAAAGATGCTTTGTCCATTTATAGGTGGGTTATTACCTGTTGAAATCACTTATTAATGGGTTGGTGGGGGATTCGGATTTTGTTTAAAAACCAAATAACTACAAAAACCCACCCATCCTGAAACCTTAAAATATAAACACATTTCAGACAAATTGTAGAACAGTTTTCATAATACTTAATACGAAACACGCATAAAACATTCTTAGGAGTTTGCAGATTCTGAATTATGAATCTTAATTTTAAAATATTGGATACACCTTGGTGGCACAGACAAGTTATCTGTGGAAAAGATATTTTAACTTTTTAAAATTTAATACATAACATCAGTTGATCCATAAATGTATCTACAACTAGAGTCAACTACTTTAAAATATTTTGCCATATCTAGTAGAGAAGTAACCGACTAGGCAAATGTTACACCTTTTCTAGTCAAATCTCAGGTTAGGTTTTAATATGGTTTACACATATATACTGGAGTTGGTGTTGTACCTTCGTTTTATAATGACAATGTGCATTATGGTTGGTAACTTGTATATGTAGAATTTATGTAAATTATGTAAGTCATGAGATTGTATTCTTCATTGTGCATGTTTTACTTTGCTATTACTGTTATAAGGTAGATAATTTATTATGGCCTACATGTATATGCAAAATGTCACAAAAATTGTTGGTAGTAGATTTGTGTAGAAAGTTTGGGAGAGGTATAGGTGTCCCTACCCACCCACTTCCTTCTGTTGTGACTTGCTGGGTAGTCATACAGTATTGTAATGATGAGTCTATGCCTGGACAGATTTCTGAGACTCTAAATGGGTGTTACATTTTGTGTAAGTACATTGAAGTATACATGCTTTGGTTTTATAGCTTTTTATACAACTCATTACAGCAATATTAACATGTACTAAACATTGCTTTGTATATTAAGTAGTAATAATAATGAATATTCAACTCAACTGTTGTTTGTTATTTCTTCACCTTTGACACATGGCACCAGATTCAAGTGTGTCATCAGTTATTTTGATTCAAAAATATACATCTATAGGCCTACAGTCATTTATGGAAATGTGTGATAAGCTGCAATTGGTAGACATTATACCATAAACTGAAGGGAATTATGTATACATATGAATGGGGGGGGGGGGGGGGCAGGATATTCATATTTACAAGATAGAGTTTAACTGCAGCATGTGAAAACATAAATTTCACTAGCAGTGGGGTATGGCAATAGTAATTATTTACTAGCCCAACATTGAATATCACTAGCCAATGGAGTGGGGCTACCATAATCTACAAGCCCTGTCTGTCTATTCATCTGTCCCATGTATAGGTTTCCTAATATTTTTTTCTAAATGCATTGAGATATTGAGCTGTGTATACCATAGCTTTATCGTGTACTGTTACAGATCAAGTTTGACTTTCATGGCAATTTACCCCTTTTTGACAGAGTTATGGCCCTTGAACTTAGGAAATAAGAACATTTGTTTTCCAGACTTTTTGTTCTTGCAATGCCTCGAGTAACTGAACTAAAATTTTATGGGGGGGGGGGGGGGGAGATTGGAGTAGTGATGTGTATTTAAAGCTGCAATGCTTGCAATAATGCCTCATTTCCATTTCGACGTAGACGAGATACAGGATGCCAAGACTAAGCCTGCCAAATCGAAACATTGCAATAGGCTGCCTCCAGTTAGGTGAATCGCAGTCATCAGTCGCACGCCACCTGAACATCCATCAGAGCACCATTTCACATTTCTGGGACAGGTACCAGCAGTTTCAATCAGCTGAAGACCGGCCCAGAAGTGGAAGACCTCGCATAACCACTGCAGCACAAGATTGCAACATCCGGGTTCTTCACTTGCATCACCGAACTGCCACAGCAACGAACACTGCTGGACGCATACCTGGTTCGAGAAGGGTGTCTGCACAAATTATTCGAAACAGACTTCGAGAAGCTGGTTTACGGGCTAGGAGACCGTATGTTGGCCCCGTCCTGCGACGTCAACATCGACATTTTACGTGTTCGCTGGTGCACGAATGTACATGGGTGGAACTTGGGGAAACTGGCGGCGAGTATGGTTCAGCGACGAGTCACGTTTCCTTCAACAGTGACGTGATGGACGACTTGTTTACAGATGCCGCAATAAACGTTTTTCCAACATCTGTGTCGCCCAAGTTGACAGATTCAGTGGAGGAAGTGTCATGATGTTAGGAGCCATCTCATACACCGGCAAAAGTGAACTTGTGTTTGTACAAGGCAACCTGACAGCTGTACGCTACCGGGATGAAATTCTTTGCCGTCACATGCTTCCCATTTTGGATCGACGGAGAGAAGTCTTTTAGCAGAACAATGCCAGGCCGCATACGGCACATGTAACAATGGATTTCCTACAGACTGAGAACATTAATGTGCTGCCATGGTCATCAAGATCGCCAGATCTCAACCCCATTGAACATCTGTGGGACGAACTGGACAGACGTGTATGCCAGCGTGACCCGGAGCCTCAGACGCTTCCGCAACTGTCACATGCACTGCAGGAAGAATGGGCTAGGATTCCACGTGCCCGGATTCAGAGACTCATTCAGTCTATGCCAAGGAAATGTCGCACAGTGATTGCTGCTGCTGGTGGCCATACACGGTACTGATTTCAGCGCCCTCGTGCGACACTATTTCGTGACGAAAACGCCTCCACTGCCATAGCAAGAACATTGTCACATACTCATGTCAAATTTGACTGTGATACGATCATAAATAACGAAATAATGCCACTTTGTATTAAAGAGATAATTCCATGAATATTTTGCCTATGTGTTTCTTTTTTGACAGAGTATATAAAATCTAGTTTGGGCTGTTAATAACATGATGTCAAAAAACATATTATAAACATTTTTTTTTTAATTGTAATATGTAATCTAATTTGTAGAAAAAGTATAATTATTATTTTTGGACGAGAACACGCCATTGTATTCATCCCCCCCCCCACACACACACACACACACACACGCACACATTTTTTATGTAACAATTTAGATATGAATTTATTACAATTATCTCATACTAGGTTATAAAATCATGGTATTTGTAAAATGTAAGAAGAAGCCCTAATAAAGGCTTTTGCTTATTGCCTATATAATGTTTTTGACTCATTAAATATTGTATAAGCTATGAACAAACCGAGGTAGCCCCATAGATAACTTGTTTGATTTCGTATTAATTTACTTTTAATGTTTTGGATATTTAATATTTTATTTTATAATATACTATCCAAAACAAGTAGGGGATATTCCATTTCGCGTTTGTAATTCTGGAGAATGCGATTGAATAAGTTGAAAAGAAGTATGAACCATGTTAGACTATTCAAAACCTGTCATAAAAAACGCAAAAACACAACAATCACGTGCAGGCGTCTTGCACGTGGTCCATATGAACGTCTCAGGGGTTCACTGCGAGATATGCATTAAAGTGAACAGGTTATTCCTAGCCATTTCCTCAATACTCTTTTGGACTCTTTTAGATTGTATTATTTTGTATTGAAATTACACTTTCTGACATGCGTCAACTGTCACATGATGAGCGTTCACGTGCCGTTGGCATGTTACAGATTGGCATGAGACAGGCTGCTGTGGCACGAACGTCGAACGTGTTACAATCGGTGATAAGCAGATTATGGGCACGATACCGTCAGACACATAATGCGGACGACAGACGTTGCTCAGGTCGACCAACGGCGACAACTGCTCAACAGGATCGTTTTATCCGTACGTCAGCCTTAAGAAACCGTGCTCAAAGTGCCACTCGGATCAGCTACAGGTGTGAGCGTGAGTGGTCAGACGATTAGAAATCGGCTACACAGGTGGCATTTGCAAGCACGGAGCCCTCGTGTCATTCCACGTTTGACCGACCGTCACATTACTGAAAGACGTTGATGTCAGGAGCACCAGCGCTGGGACAATCGGCGATGGAGTTATGTCATGTTTTCTGATGAATCCAAGTTCACATTGGACTTCCATGACAGACGCAACAGAGTGTGGCGTCGACGTAATGAACGATTCCATGATGTAAACGTTAGACAGCATGGCCGTTTTGGAGGTGGGTCTGTTATGGTTTGGGGTAGCATCACAGTTACGGGACGAACAGCTTTGCACATTGTCAATGGATGTCTCACTGGTCTGTACTATCGTAACAACATCTTGACAGCACACGTTGTGCCATTTACACGTCGCCATGGCCGTCGTTTTCAAGATGACAACGCCAGGGAACACAGAGCCAGAACTGTTACCAACTACCTCCAGGCACAAAACATCACCAGCACTCACTCCTGACCTTTCCCCTATTGAGCAAATCAGGGACATGCTTGGTAGACGCTTACGGGGCACATTGACTTGTTAAAAGGGCATCTTAATAAAAGCTTTAATATTTGCATTTGTGTATATATCAGTGTATGAACGGAAATGTACACTAACTGACTAGATGCGGTTTTCTGCACTATTCTAGGGACGGATCAGTCTAGGTAGGGCAGATATAGCCTACAAAAAAAAAAAAAAAAAAAAAAAATCCAACAAAACAAACCGATACAAAATGGGCACTTGAAAATTATAACTTTAAAGGGCACTATTCTAGGGACGCCTTGTCTAGGTAAAGCAGTTATACATGAAAAAAACCCAACGATACAAAGGGCCTTTGTAAATTATAGAGACAGCTGTCTAGGTACCGCATATAAATGACAGAGCTTATTGCTCATTACTAATTTTGAAAATGTATACAATTTCAAAACAAAAACTATTAGGCTATCATTATGCAACTTTTAGTACATAGAGTTATGTAAATTTGCTATTTTTTTTTTTTTGCTCAAGTCAGTAAAATACATTTCTTTTTATTCTTAAGACTATCCAGAATTAGAAATCCATTAGCCTAGTAGCATTTTTTTTTCGGTCATTTGATAATGGCAGCCAGCTTGAAATTCAAAATGGGTAATTTACATGTATCTTTACTCCTAGTTAACATAGACATACAATTTTTTGTATCTATTTTCAATTTTGAGGACAATGAACTCGCTATTAACATTTTTGTTTAGTCATTTGGACATGACCGCCATCTTAAAATTCAGAATGGTCGTCATTTAAATATCTTTATGTATATCTTTACTTTCAGTTGACCCACAACAACAATTGAGGTATTTCTTTACATTTCAAGATGGTTGCCATGATCAGATGAATAATAAAAATATATCTTTGAATTCATTGACATAAAATGTTTTAATAGATCCCAAAAATATGTTTCTATGTTAAATGGGAGTGGAGATATATAAAGAAAATATACGAAAATGACGGCCATTTTTAATTTCAAGTTGGCTGACATGATAGTGGTCAGAAAAAAAATGCTACCAATGGATTTCTGGTTCAGGTAGGTCATGGGAACATATGACCAAAATTTTATTAACTTGAGCAACAACAAAAACTTTAAAGGTTAACGTTTATCAAAAACGTAATTCACTATTGTTTGGTATCTACGTATCAATAAAATAAATTTTAAAAAATTTATCCGTTTTTCATGGGCGTCATTTGGAGGGGGACATGTCCCCCCCCCCCCCCCACACACACACTTTTAGCAGTGGGGGGGACAATAGCTGATGTCCCCCCCCACTTTACTCTAAATAATGTTCTCAGACAGCCACAATGACCTTCATTTTTCAAAATTTTCGGGGGGGGGGGGGGGGGGGGGCATGCCCCCAGACCCCCCGAGAGTCGCTTCACGCCTAGGGCGTTCGCGATTAGTCGCACGAAATATTGTTAGAACCCAATTGTCCCCCCCCCCCACCCACGTTTTCCTTGCAAATGACGCCCATGCCGTTTTTAATACATTTGCAATAAAAAGTCGCGTTTTCCCCATCGCTTGCCAAAACGCCTGTCGACTCCAAGAGCCAAGTCACGTGACCCTGTGACGCGCTAATCGGCATAACATGAAAGCGTGATTCGCAGCCTTTCAGACATTTTACTGGGAAGGTGGAACACGTGTATTTTAAAACGGCAAAATTTTATTATATTGAATTGAATTGTATGGATGGAATATTCTTTTTGGAGATAGTTTTCAAATGTAAAATATGGTGAACCATTGTTTAGTGTTTTTCCAAACTTTAAACAAACCGACAAACAACAGAACCGTGCGTAATGGAAAGGACCATCACGATGGGATAGGATCTGCAGTGACCACTTCATCCCTGGGGATTACGACAATTATTTAAGGTGGTCGATAAATATGACACCTATTTTATATTTTTTAAACATATCTGTTCGAAGCTTGTATCCCCACCGGCACGTTCTACGATTGCGCATGATACAGCAAACAAGAAACCACGACGATCACGAGCTAAACTAGGGCTCAAAAGGGTGAGGGGGGGGGGGGGGGGGGAGGGTACCAGAGCAGGGGCGGCAGTGTAAAATATAGTGGTATGACTCTTCTTTCAAATTCAATTGAGGACATTTTCACAGATACAACAAATATAGTCCACAAAAGTGCCTCTTGTTGGGCCATGCGCCGTCCCTACAGTGGCGTAGGGAGGGGGCCTACGGGAACCCACCCCCAGCCCATCAAACTTTTTTTTTTTAAATATTAAATGTTATAAAATCATATACTAGTATACACATGTATATACATAGTGTGGGTTCTCCCCCCTCCCCCCCCCTCCCCAATATAAAATTCTGCCTACTCCAGTGCTCCCTGTGGAGGGTACCAAGCCTAGAACGATAAAACATATGGGGCTTGTATTTCATAATTAAATACAAATATTTTGTGCGTGCGTGCGTGTGTGTGTGTGTGTGTGTGTGTATATATATATATATATATATACACACACACAATATATATATATATATACACACACACACACACACACACACACACACACAAGTTTGTATATATATATATATATATATATATATATATATATATATATATATATATTATACACGCACGCACACAGAGAGAGAGAGAGGGGGGGGGGGGGGGGCCTCAGATTACAGTTATCTTCCCATTTGGTTGTCGAAAATCCGGAAGTTTCACCGCGCAAGTAGTCTGCTGTTTGACTGTGATTATTTCATGGCAGACAGCTATGAAGTGGCAACTGTTTGACTGAAGTGACAGGGGATAGCATGTAGTTTGTAAACATGTGTAACTTGCTGACATTGAAGACTTGTTTGTGGTAATTCCGGCCCATGCAAAAGTAGTGCTTTTTGTGTAAAATGGGTGTACTCCGGCCTGGTTTAGAGGGTGTGTCTGTTTAAACCAATATGCTGGGAGAAAGAGCTGGACAACAGGGGTTGTCCTTTTCAGGGTATGTGTCCCCCATGCAGGCAAAGGTACATACAAAACTTCACGGGCCTGCTGATATTAATAAAAATGTTATAGCCACTAAGGCTATATAGAAACATATAGCGAAATTAATTGTGGTCTGAGGCCAGAGAGAGTGGACTCTGTCCAAACCGGCATTATGTGTAAACCGGCACAGTTTTAAAGGGAGGGTAAACTCAAATAAGAGCCTTATGTGTTTGGAAAGATGCATACCTGGACCACCAATACATACTGACACTTTAACAAATGAAAAACGCGTAATTTTAGATTTAACAAAAACACATGATTATTCCTGCTAATTGGGGGCAGCCATTTTATTTCGTTTTTGTGACGTCCGGTGGTATAGTTTCAGGCGAAGTGACGTCACCTCCGTCCAAATCCTCTAAGCAGTGTAAACAAACGCTCTAATTTACAACAAGGCGCTTCGCTTTTATCAACCTGACTTTTAAAACAACATAAATTACTTGATAGTATAATAAACTATTTAACTAAATATATTTCAATTTGCATCAATAGAACGAAATAGAGTTGTAGTATTTTTCTCTTTAAAAAAAATCCAAAGAAAACATTTTTATTATTAGGCCTATTGGTAGGGTACGTTCGAGCAAAAACGACCACTCACGATACCCAAGTGATAATTTTCTTTTCTTTGGGACTACGTAATTGGTCAGTTTTGTGATTTTAGATGGGGAAAGTCTACTTAATAAAGGGTTTTACAGAATTACTTACAGTAATAAAGCAGGACGGCTAATAATAACTATTACGATTTGAGGGGTGTCCGCGCGGCTATCAAACAATACCTTGTGATCTTAATAAAAGAGGCACGTCTTATTAGTGTGTCTAAACACAGTGTCTAGGGACCGTCTAAATATACACCTGCCAATCAGGAACCACAGGTACAGGCCACGGAAAGAAAAGACCCATTAACCAAGAAAACACTCCGATTATTATTTCAGTACGTGGGTTAATTTATGTACAAAACATAATACAGTTATTTCAACACTTTGACAATAGTGGTTTATTTTGTATTAAAAAATAAATGTAAATTAAAACTTGTTTTAATGCCTTTTATACAGGTACGATTTTGTTTAATAATTTGACCAGAAGAGAACTATTTCCACAAAAAAATGTTCCTGGTTATTGCGCAAGGGGACATGTATGTATGGTCACCTTCTTGGGCATTGGGTCGAAGAAGGCTGGGCATATATCACTTGCATACCTGGTGTAAATATTTGTAGGTTTTGCATGACATGTAACTGTTTTGGAGCAATGCGTTAAAGTAACAGTGATGTAATAATAATAATAATAATAATAATAATAATAATAAAAGACAAAACAAAAAACTGTTCATAGGTGGTCCAGATGGACGTATTTGTAATATGTTAAGTCAGATAGGGCCTACGTGGTTATTTATCAAACCATTCTTATTTTTGACCCACCGCCTTCCCTCACTTCACCTTTAGCCTTTAGCAGTTTATATGATGTAAGTTTGTGATGTACATGTACAGTAATGGTCATTTATGCATTGTTTTAAAGCATGTTAATCTATGTATGGATGTATAACTATGTGTATGCAATATTATTTTAACCATATTATATTATGTCTGAAGGTAATAATATGTGTATACAATTTAGTTGTGGGTAGGCGTTTGTTCTGAACCCCACCTAAGACCATTCTTTACTCATCACAAAGATTGGAGTATAAACATACGTTTTGTATACTCTGTGTTACATATTTACATGTCATGTAACTAACTCCGTCGTTTTGAATAAACGGCCTTTTCATTTACAATCCGTCTGTCTCCTGTTTTGTTTATCATTGGTCTTACACGCTTTTTTTCTTTAGGATCCTGTATTTTATATACTTGTTGTCGGCTTACTGAGATGGATATTATTACAGAACATAATAAAGGGTTTTACAGAATTACAGTAATAAAACAGGACGGCTGATAATAACTATTACGATTTGAGGGGTGTCCGCACGGCTATCAACTGTTAATATCCCACTTTCAAAAGTCGGGACTGAAATTGTGTCCTGCTTTTCACAGGTAAGTAGGTAACTAGATTAACGTGCTTATATACCACGTCCTTACCAATTGAGGTACCATTAGAGTAGATGTACAACTGTATTAAGACCAAAATGTCCAAACTAGCGTCTGTTAAGAATCAACTGTTTTTCGAACAATCATTCTCTGCTGTCGACATGTTGACCTACTAACAGAACGCCTGATGCTACGTCACAGGTCCGATGTGGGTCAAATCGACTGAGCAGTGGGTTTTTTCCCCAAGCGTTTTACAAAAAGTCACTTTATTAATAACTGGGATGGTATTTTTGTTTTTTATTTTTAATACTGTAATGTTTATGTATTTGTTTGATATACTGTGTATTAATAATGTGCCATGATTGTGGACCTTTAAGGCGCTCATTATTCGCGTTACACAATTGGAAATACCGCCAATAACCGTTCAAATGTCCGTCTAGCTCTCTTACAGTCAGAGTACTCGGGCTAACCAGTCGTGATGCACTGGCTGGGACGAGAAATAACCCAATGGGCCCACCGACGGGGATAGATCCAACGCCGACCGCGCACCAAGCGAGCGCTTTATCGCTGAGCTACATCCCGCCCTTGAGTGTGCACTTAAGGCGACGACACACGACACGAGTGCCTCGTACGAGAATAGCCGAGTGCATAGCAGCCGATGATGTATTTGTTTTGTCACAATCGGCTATTCGTGTGGATGTTCTAATACGAGGCACTCATATCGTGTGGCGTTGCCTTTAGTCTTTAGCGTGAAAAAAGTATCTCTGTTGGTCATTTTGTATTCTTACTTTTATCGTTTTGTACCATAGTTATTTTGTACTATAACCATATTATCCCATATGTGAATAAATCATTTCGTACCATTGCAGAAAGTCATTTTGTATCAAAGTAATGCCATACCGTACCATCATAAACATTCATTTCGTACCATAATATAAAAACGAATACCATATGCAGGGTTTTTACAATTTTTATAAAATCCACTATGCATGGGATCAGTGATTTTAAAAATATATTAGTCGCGATTAAAAATTCTCTAGCCCTACTTTACTTTATATTAATACAATTTTACTAAATAATAGTAATAATCAAATATGTCACCTAAAGAGAGAAAGAAAGAAATGTTTTATTTAACGACGCACTCAACACGTTTTATTTACGGTTATATGGTTAAGGACCACACAGATTTTGAGAGGAAACCCGCTGTCGCCACATAGGCTACTCTTTTACGACAGGCAGCAAGGGATCTTTTATTTGCGCTTCCCACAGGCAGGATAGCACAAACCATGACTTTTGTTGAACCAGTTATGGATCACTGGTCGGTGCAAGTGGTTTACACCTACCCACTGAGCCTTGCGGAGCACTCACTCAGGGTTTGGAGTCGGTATCTGGATTAAAAATCCCATGCCTCGACTGGGATCTGAACCCAGTACCTACCAGCCTGTAGACCGACGGCCTAACCACGACGCCACCGAGGCCGGTCCCTAAAGAGAGAGATAGACCTTTAAAATACTAACATTGTGGGGGGGGGGGGGGGGGGGGGTGGAGGAAGGATATTCATATTTACAAAACAGACTTAACTGCAACATTAATTTTGAACAAAAATATTCACTAGCCGTCGGGCATGGCAATAGTAGTTATTTACGAGCCTGACACTGAATATTACTAGTCATGTGAATGTGGCTACCATAATCTAGAAGCCCTGCCGTGTGTCAGACGTAATATGACAAATATTGCGGCCCAGATGGTTCAAACAATATTTATTGCTGTTCAAAAACAGTTGCCAGGGCCCCGTACCCTCCGGGTAGGGGGCCAGGAAGATCAGTTACCCCCCTGAGAATTTCACTCTTTTTTTTTTACTCCACAAAATAGCATACACATCTCAGGGTTTAATTTGTATTGTGTTTCATTTGTTTATAAAAAGTAGTTTTCAACACTAAATGCACATCTTGTATTTTTCTCAAAATGTCCCAGTTGACCAGTTAATATTTCAATTGTATAATGTAGAGAAAGGTCTTTATATAGGCCTAGGCTATGTCTGTTGACCAATTCCATCTGTTAATATATAAACAGAAATAAGTATTGTTTAAACCAATTCCTTTTTATTTTTGGCTTGTTAACTTTTTATGTTATTTTTAAAATCTATCAACTCTTTCACTAATTATTATTTTCAAAATACTGCCCATTTCCAACTCTACCCCCCCCCCCCCCCCCCCCCCCCCCCCCCTTCTGTCCCGGATCCAGTCACTGGTGAAGTCGGAGATTGTGCCCAGGAGAGACGTGATTGAACCTTAATTGAATATCGCACGTTAATATGTTATTCAATCCAATGCAATCCAGAATCCCAGCCTTTTCCGAACCTTTGCCTCCAGGTAAGGGCTTAGTCGGACTTTAGATTTTTCGGCTCCTGTTCAAAAACCTGGGTGGTTTGGTTTTGTAAATAGTCCAACACACTTTATTTTTGGCGCCCGTCAAAATTGCTCAAATCACCGTAAACTTTTACGGCCGAGCTCTCAAAGTTTACTTTTAGATTTACTTTTTTATTATTCCAGACTTGAGTAGACTGACCAGTTCTCCATTTTTGTCTTCAGGTCCTTGACCTAACTACTAATTTTGTATTCCAAATTTCGCCCACCTCAAGCTTTTTCATTCGTTCGTTCTTTCGTTCATTCATTCGTATACTGGTTCTCTTGTAATTTTGTTGTTGTCTAGGTGGTCTTTGTACTTGTGTCCTTGCACTAGTTTCCAGCTTGGGTTTTAATTAATTCCACAGCTTTGTACAGGTATGACACGGTGAACACTTTACTAACTAAACCTACCCATGTTTCTTTTGGTTACTTGCTGTTTTAAGTCAGACGCTTCATTGCATTTGAACATGGAAAACCTGTCAAAAACTTCTCTTCAAAATTAGAGTTCTGTTTGAAGAAAACTAGGAAACGTTTTCCACTTTACAAAGGTAAAAATACCTCATGTCTTTATTTCAAATGGAATTGTTCAAATGACATATTTTTGACTCAAATGTTTGTGCCAATTATTATGTTGAGAATACAAGAAAGGTTTGATTGGGTATGTATATCAATATTTAACAGAAGGCCATTATTTCCTTTTTATTTATACATTTTATTTATACATTTACAGTATTTGCTTACAATTTATGATCATAATCTTTTATGTTTAGCTTTTATTACAGGTGAAAGTTGATATTTATAAATTAATATATACACAATGGAGAACAGATATTTGTGTAGCTTTAGATTATTAGATTGTAAAACGGTGTGATGGGACTAAAACCTAACACTAAACACTAAATACTAACGCTAACGCTAATCACTAACGCTAGCCACTAACGCTAACACCAAATACTAAACACTAACACTAAACACACCAACACTAAACACTAACACTAAACACTAACACTAAACACTAACACTAACACTAAACACTAACACTAACACTAACACTAACCCTAACACTACCACTATCACTACCAATAAACACTAACCACTAACAGGTCTAAAACTAACACTGTTAACACTAAACAAAACCTAAATAAACCTAAATAACTTAAAGTAAACTATACAAAATAACTTGTTTATGATATGGTTTTGTTAAATATGGATAGGCTGTACAATCTTTTGTTAGTCCGTATTATTGTGGTTGTTAATGTTATATTTGTTTTCTTATACTACACAATAAATGTTAGTCTCGTTTCAGATCTTTGCAAGATGTTTCAATCGGGCGTGACCTTTGCTTCCATCAGTGCAACAACCACCTCATCATGAATAAAGTTTGTTAATAAATAGGTTTTATTGCATAAAGCAAGTGCTTCAGTATTGGTAACAAGGGTTTTTTTCTAAGCTGTTGTACCCATTTCATACTATTTTTTCTCATTTTCCATCCACCCATTCTTTCTCAGTTAAAAAACCCTGACAGACACTAAGCAAAAACGAATGCATAAATATTTTACAATGTTTTAGAGAATTATAATATATTTGTGCAAATATATAATAAATGTGGTGTTTTAAGAATTTTACAAACATACAGTTGTAAACATGCTATTTCAGATACATTCTTGAGAATATCAATTCAAGGACAAGGTCGGCAGTCATTAAACAAGACCATTGATACTCAACTGATTTCACTATGATCTTCCTCCAGTCATCAGGTGGGTGTTATTGGTGAGTAATATATTTTATAAGCCAGTGTGAAGGTTACCAAACTCTTAGTGGCCTTCTGGATACATATGTCAAAAGTTCATCTCATTATAAATATACCTGTTTAGTAAATATGATTATTTAAGAATTGAACGTGAAATTTGTTGAGTTTCATGCTAGTATGAAACGCAAAACCGCTTTACACACTGTATGAATGGCGTAGCGCGTTAGCGCGAAGCCATTCATACTAAAGTGTGTAAAGCTTCTTTTTTTTGTGTAAAGTGTGTAAAGTGTGTAAAGCCATTTTTTGATTACTGTCCAGATTTACCAATTACGACGTTGAAATTACAGTTATAAAATATTTGAGTGCGTGAAAATTCCATGTGTTGATAGATTTGACATGGAGAAAGTGGTTTCAATGTTTCCGGAAATGGATGAAACAGGTGTGTTGCGAGTTTCTGTGTTTACTGGCCTTGTAATTGTGGAAGTGGCAACACAGGATGGTTTTGGCATGTGTGACTTCAAGTGGTGCGACACAAGTATTCGTGACATTTGACAGTGCCATATAGCCCGAGTACTCTGACTGTAAGAGAGCTAGACGGACGTTTGGACATAAACACGTGTTTATGTCCAAATGTCCGTCTAGCTCTCTTACAGTCAGAGTACTCGGGCTAAGTGCCATGCTGATGTTTCGTTTTTGGAAAGTGGAACATTCTCTGTTGTAGCTTCGAATTGAAGCTTCGTTCCTGTGTCCCGACATGTACATGATATGCCTAGTTTCAAAACCCGAGTCGTTTAAAGATTGGATCGCAGTGACTATGTGTTGTGTACCGTGTACGTCATACTACAATGCCGTTGAATGCGCGTTACTGCTAATGGTTGGCATGAACTGACTGAATTTTGTTTTTGAAATAGCTTTTGTAAAAGACCAAATTCCATTGGAATTATACACTTTTTTTGGATCGACAAAATAGATTTTTAGCTGTGGGATTTTTGAATTCACTATAAACATGTAACGTAAGTAATTTCAATAACTTTTAACCTTTAATAAAAAATGTCTGAAGCGACCTATTTTGTATGGTATAATTTATATGTGAAGATTTTTAGATGTTTACAAGTTTGACGGCAGACGATTACTGTTTGATGTCTAAAAATAGAATCTCAAGGAAATTCCTCGGGGATTCCTTTGTTGACATAATTCATAAAGTAGTTCCGGCTATATAGCCAAAAATAGTGCTAAACTGAGATTCATGGTGCTATGAATGCCAGTTTTTATCATCACGTGATACGAATTTAACCAATCCAAGGGTTTATAATAAAGGGATTTTTAGAGATTGGAATTATTTTACAATAGTATCTAATGAAATGTTTTTTATTTTTTATTTAACGACACACTCAACACATTTTTATTTACGGTTATATGACGTCAGACATATGGTTAAGGATCACACAGATATTGAGAGAGAAAACCCGCTGTCGCCACTTCATGGGCTACTCATTCCATTTAGCAGCAAGGGATCTTTTATATGCACCATCCCACAGACAGGGTAGTACATACCACGGTCTTTGATATACCAGTCGTGGTGCACTGTTTGGAACGAGATATAGCCCAATGGGTCCACCGATGGGGATCGATCCTAGACCGACCGAGCATCGAGCGGGCGCTTTACCACTGGGTTACGTCCCGCCGTAGTATCTAATGAAACCTAACCAAGCTTTATATAAAAAAAATGCATGGCCTGTGTTCGCAGCCCAATGTCGACTCCCACCCAGAGCGAGTTTTAATGACTCTAGGAGTAGGTGTAAGACCACTACATCCTCTTCTCTCTCACTAACAACTAACTGCCCACTGTCCTGGGCAGATAGCACAAATAGCTGATGTGCGTGTGCACAGGACAGCGTTCTTGAACCTTAACTGGATATGAACACGAAAATAAGTTGGAATGAATTAATGATTGTATGTTTTGTACAATTTAGGCGAGACTGAGGATAAATTTCATACAATATTGTACATTTTCACGATGACATAGTTTTATATACATGTATTATGAAATATTATAGAATCCATTCATCTATGTTTAAATTAATATAGTTATTATCTACTAATAATGTAAACGAATTATGTAAGTTAAGAAAATATTTATATGTTAAAAAGACAAAAATTAGAGTCTTGTAAAAGAATCCTTTTTATGCGCACAGTCCCGGCTGGGGTTATGCGCACGTCCCTAAAGGTACATTTGCCCTGCTTTGATTGGCTGATAGTGTACAGCCTTCCCTCTTGGAATCGCCATTGCTGCTGAAGAAAATGTACGGGTATCCTATACAAGAAAACTGTTGACTTTGTTTAAACAAGTAAGTGTTATTTATTACAAAGGAACCTTGTACTTTTGAGAAGATATAGATTAATTTTATCTATTGAGATCGTGTGTTAGGGAGCGCACTAGCTAGTTCTGCACTTGAAAAATGTGAAATGGCAGAACCATTGCCGAGTACTTCGCATCATGTCCTGGTTCTTGGGCACAGCTTGGTGAGGCATCTCGGGAAATATGCAGCAGAATCGCCCGAGAGCAAGAACTTCGGTCTTCTGAGGGATCGGGTTGCGTTTCGGGCGGAACAGTTCCCTTGATCGGCTCCCATCTGGGTGTAGTGCGAACAGTGAAACCACGGGTAGTGGTTTTACAGATTGGGGGTAATGATTTAAGCAAACTCACCGTTACGCCCCAAATGGTAGTACAAGGCATTTGTTAGTTGGTAACAGATCTGCAACGAAATTATGGGGTTGAATCGGTAATTGTAGGTGCTTTGTTTTTTAGGGAAAAAACCAGGAAATTCAAAAATGATGTTAACGTAGAGGTTTACAATGACAGAGTAATGACAGCAAACAAAGAATTATCAAAACAGCCAAATTTTAAATTCTGGCGACATGCTCGCATGGGTAACGTCTTTTATTTGTATAAACCAGATGGTGTTCATTTTAAAAATCAAAAACCTTACAACGATCTGTAAAAGGGGCAGTGCTCTTTGGCATAAAACCCTTGTCATGATATGTTGCAACTCAATAAACATTGTTATGATTGTATTATAGAGACATCCAGTTATTAAGTATCAGTAGTTATGTAGAGGAGCTGTAAGAATATACATATTTATCTATGTACAGAATAAGGATAACAATAATGACGATAATAAATAATTAAATAGCTAAAATATTTTTTAAATAATATAAATAAAACTAAAATAATAATAATAATTATAAAAATTTTAAATTTGCTGCAACTGGGTGCCCCGATGAGGATTCAGGATTCATAATAATAAATTTCAATTAATTATAATATATATTCTTCAGTTTGTTTCATCAGGTGTGTCCTATTACTGGCTTTGCCAATTGCCAATTTGGCTGCTCTTTGCAGTGTCGGCATGGTATAGGTTCACATTCCTGTATGGATTTGCTGATTTGCACCCAGTTGTCTTGTTTTTTGCATCCAGTTTTGCGTGGATATGATTTTCACTTGTAAAGTAGATACACATGTATCGTGTTTTGTTTATTAGAAGTATCCCGTTATGAGCAAGGACATAGAACAACAATTTATTATTAATGTAAAGAGATATATTCAGTCTTGGCGTTAGTTATTCATCCATTGATTTATTTTGTCATTAGATACATATGGATATAGACAATGTGGAAGGAAAAAAAAAAAAAAATAATAATAAAAAAAAAATAATAATAATATAATTATAAAAAAAAAAAAAAAAAAAAAAAAAAAAAAAAAATAATAATAGTAATAATTATATAAAAAAAAAAAATAATAATAATAATATTAATAATTTAAAAAAATAAAAATAAAGATACTAATAAATAATGATCAATTTTTGTGTTGGTTCCCTCTCTTGGATTTTTATTACAGATATAATGCCGCCAAAGCGAACAGCAGCTTTGGCAAACAGAGCTGTCCAAAGTAAAGCAGCTAAAAGAGCCAAAGCTCCCAGGACGACTTTGTCGGAAGAGACGCCCAGCGGCTCAACACAGAAATCTGCCCCAGTCACGCTAGCTATGTCGCCGCAGGAACTGAAGACACTCATTCAAGAAGCCTTTAGCCAAGGAGTTTCAGCAGCCAAACAACAGCTGCAGGGAGCAGTGCCAGTTGCATCAGAAGCTGCCGCCATAGAAGTATTGGAGCCAGGCCCACCACTCACACAGGAAGCTGCACAAGCAGAACAGTCAGACAATATTATTAGTACGTGTGTGGTTCCAGCGTTGTCGCTGACATTACCTTCCGGGTTAGGGGAGCAGTCCCAACCTTCAGACTTCAGGTCAACGACAGTACCACTGGTAGACCAAGTATGTGAAAAAGTCAAACAAAAAATTTGGGCTGACCAGTATGTCGATATGGCCACAATTTCGGACATACAGGATAAATTTGAGTCCTATCACATGTTGCTGAAGGTGGGGACGGCTCCCCATCCATCCAATGGGTAACAAATAAACGGGTAAAACATTTAACAATTGATCAGTGGACAACCAACTTTCACATTTTTATGGCAGTATACTGCCAGAGAAACCCTGGGGAGGTTGAAAATATCCTGAAATACTTGGCAACAGTTAGAAAGCTGGCCTTGAGAAATGGGGACTGGTGTTCGTATGATCAGTCATTTAGGCGGTTAAAAGCAAACAATGCATCCTTGAAGTGGCATCAAGTAGAATGGGAATTGTGGTCGGATTCACTAAGTGCAGTCAGTAAGCCCTCACTCGAATCCCGCCCCAAGGGTTATTGCTGAAAAATCATGCAAGGTCGTTTTTGTGCAGGGTGCAGGTTTTCTCATATTTGTCACAAATGTGGGGGGTCACACATTCCATCTCTGTGCCAACAGGCAAATACTCGATTGGTACATTCTCCAAATGTCCCAACATTGCATAATTTTCGATTTCGACCACAAGTTGGTCGATTTCCCTTCCCATCAGTCAGACCAGGACGTTTCAATGCCAGCCCAAGGGGTTTCTCTGGCAGATCAAGTCGTTACTCCAGTTAAGCCTGATAAATTGTTGTCACTGCTGCAAGGATACGATGTAGATAAAATAACATATTTAGTCAATGTCTTTAAATATGGGTTTCATATTTCAGTAAATAACTTGAATCCAAGTCAATCCTGCAGCAATCTGAAATCAGCAATGGAGATGCCGTTAATTGTCGAATCGAAAATAAAAGATGAAGTATCAAATAATCGTATTGCGGGCCCCTTCGTAAAGCCACCATTTACAAATCTACACCTTAGCCCATTAGGTATAATTGCAAGAAAGACCCCGGGCAAATATCGTATGATTCACCACTTGAGCTACCCAAAGGGTAATTCAGTGAATGACGGCATTTCAGAAGAGTTTTCTAAAGTAACCTACTCCAACATACAATATGCCATCTCCATTGATCAAAAAGGTAGGAATCGGCAGTTACTTAGCAAAAGCAGACGTTGAATCTGCATTTCGGATCGTACCTATTCATCCTTCACACTATTATGTGTTGGGTTTTCGTTGGAAGGAAAAATATTACTACGATAGGTGTCTCCCCATGGGTCTTTCAGAAAGCTGCAGGATTTTTGAGGAAATTAGTAAAGCACTGGAGTGGGCTGTAATTCATAAAGGTCAGGTTTCTGCTGTAACTCATGTCTTGGATGATTTTCTTTTTGTTGAAAGTACAAAAGCTCTGTGCAAACAAGTTTTCCAAAAGTTTGAGAAAATGTGCAAGTCCATAGGCATACCATTAGCACCTGACAAGTCGATGGGTCCCTTACAAGTTGTACTCTTTTTAGGCATTACACTGGACACCATAAAATCAGAATCAAGACTTCCAAAAGACAAATTAGAAAGATGCCATCATCTTTTAAACAAATATAAACAATGTCGCAAAGTTTCTCTAAGAGATATGCAAACCCTAATTGGAACACTGTCATTTGCAACATCTGTTATTCGACCTGGCCGAACCTTTCTTCGCAGACTAATAGACTTGACAATTGGTATAAAGAAACCATTTCACTTTATTCGCTTAACCCATGCTGCTAGAGCAGACATGGCTATGTGGGGAAATGTTTTGGACAACTTTAATGGCAGTACCTTTTTTGTTCATGAGCACTGGTTGAGTTCTCTTTACAGATGCATCCTTGATGGGTTTTGGGGAAGTCTTTGGAAAACGGTGGTTATATGGGGAATGGGTCCTATCGGCTAAAACCCATCACATAACAGTACTAGAACTTTATCCCATTGTTACTGCAGTTCTTACATGGGGCAGTCTTCTAAAAAATCACTGTATTGTTTGGCACACCGATAACCAAGCCTTAGTACACATCATTAACAAACACACATCTAAAGATAAGAACATTATGCGTTTACTCCGTAGGTGCGTTTTATAACATAGTTTTTAAGGCACAGCATGTTCCGGGCGTAGAAAACTCCCTGGCTGCTGCGTTATACAGCCCACTCCAGTACTGCTGACAGCAGTTCAGACGGCCTTACTGCCACTCTCGAAAACCACCTGAGAGCATCCTTAGCAGCTTCTACGCGGGATCAATATAACAGATCGTGGAAGAATTTCTCGATATTCTCAAAAATGGTGTTGAACAGACAGGCAGTATTACCAGTTCCATACCAAAATATTGCGCTTTATGTTGCTTATGCCCATAATAAATATATGGCCTCATCCACTATTACATCACATTTATCAGCATTGTCATATATGCACAAGCTGGCAGGTTACGATGACCCTACAAAACAATTTATAGTAAGGAGGTCTTTACAAGGCGCCCTCAAGCTTCGACCCTCTTATGACATTCGTCTACCTATTACGGAAGTCATTCTTGCCAAACTAGTCCACGCCTTACAGTTTATGGTATGCAATCCTTATGACAGACTACTGTTTAGTTCAATTTTTACAGCTGCATTTTTCTGCCTGGCAAGGATTGGGAAATTAGTCTCTTCCAGTCAAGCACAACAAGCAAAGGTCCTTCAAATTAAAGATATTTCATTTTCTTGTAAGAACACATTGATAAATAATATGTTGGTTACATTCCAGCATTTTAAGCATAATTTCTCAGGTATGCCACATAGCATAACTGTCTGTCCACACAATGACGTTAATATTTGTCCGATTACGTCAATGAAAAAATACTTGGCTGTCCGAGGACAGACAGTAGGGTGTTTATTTTTAACTAAGCAGTCAACCCCAGTATGTCGTCAAGAATTTAGTTTGGTCCTGAAGCGGGCACTCGTATTTTGTGATCTAGACGTTTCTCGTTATAAAGGGCATAGTTTTCGAATCGGAGGAGCCACGGCTGCGGCGGCACATGGATTTTCGGATGCCCAGATTCGGCTGCTTGGTCGCTGGAAGTCTGATGCTTTCAGGAGGTATATCAGAGCACCACCTTTGCTCTGATGTATTAAGAGCCAGTTAGGCAGTATGTATGCATCTAGTCTCAAGCTGGTTTGGCGGGGGTCCCCAGATTCGAGGCTAGATAATTTTGTATATAGTTTAGGATAGAGACTTTACTCGATAATTAGCAATGATGCATGCGCATATAGCTAGATATGTATTTGTTACTTATTTAGTCAGGCAAGGGAGTATACACTCATCACCACAGTTCTTTGGTGCTGGTCTGGTGTGGCAGGGGTCCCCAGGTCCAGGATCAGAGGTTTGTGTTGGGGGTACAGACAAATAAAAATATACTTCCAAGTGACATTTGTGTACAGTTTATGAGTTGGTTATAAATGTAGAAATTGGATTATTGCGGCAATACGTCGTTGACATTTTGCTGCAGCTTGGGTGGCGGATGACCCCGTCACACATTTGGGGTCATTTTGGCGCTTTTGAGGCCACTCACCTTCACTCAATATTGTTTCATGAACATTTAACATGTTATCAATTTCATTATGTTATTATATGTATGTCAAAAAGGACAATAACATAAAAACGGCCGCCTGAGTAGTTACCGGGCGAGCCAAATTTCATGCCAGTACTTGTCTATGTTCTCTGTTATATAGTTCTATTGAGTGAACAAGCATCGCTGCAGCAAGAGGCGGTAATAAAGGTTGAACTACTGTTAACGGGATTACTGTTAAGACACAGGGGATCTCAGGTGCAGGGTTAGGACCAAGCAGCAGAAAAATTAGTCTTGTAAAAGAATCCTTTTTATGTGCACGGTCCCTACTAGGTTTATGCGCACAGTCCCGGCTGGGGTTATGCGCACGTCCCTAAAGGTACATTTGCCCTGCTTTGATTGGCTGATAGTGTACAGCCTTCTCTCTTGGAATCGCCATTGCTGCTGAAGAAAATATACGGGTATCCTATATAAGAAAACTGTTGTCCCTCCACCATCCTCAACCGGCCAACCGGTTTTCTATTATTGTAGCTGGAAGCATGTTTGTTGATAATTTTTTAATATAAATATTCTATTAAGTAGTGAACAAATGTGTGTTACTATGTTGTAATGTATTTTATGTATTGTAATATAAATTGGACCACTAGTCAATCGCTTTTCCCACTTATTTCACCCACAGAAATTTACGGCTTTAACTCTGGGTTTTTAGTGCGAGACTAGAAGACAGGCCCTTTAAGGCCTGACGAAATTTGTTACTATATTGTAATGTATTTTATGTATTGTAATATAAAAATGGACTACTAGTCAATCGCTTTTCCCAGTTCTTTCACCTACAGAAATTTAAGGTTTTAACTCTGGGTTTTTAGTGCGAGACTAGAAGACGGGCCCTTTAAGGCCTTTCACTTTCTCTGAATATAATTTCATGTACAATTAACGCATTTCTGTTTCAATGTCATAGTATAGGTTTGCCTTTTTAAGGTCACTCTTCTTTACTCAATATCGTTTTATGAGCATTTTATATGTTGTCAAGTTTATTATTATATTGTGGGTGGCGCTTTTGAGGCCACTCACCTTCACTCAATATTGTTTCATGAACATTTAACATGTTATCAATTTCATTATGTTATTATATGTATGTCAAAAAGGACAATGAACATAAAAACGGCCGCCTGAGTAGTTACCGGGCGAGCCAAATTTCATGCCAGTACTTGTCTATGTTCTCTGTTATATAGTTCTATTGAGTGAACAAGCATCGCTGCAGCAAGAGGCGGTAATAAAGGTTGAACTATTGTTAACGGGATTACTACTGTTAAGACACAGGGGATCTCAGATGCAGGGTTAGGACCAAGCAGCAGAAAAATACAGTTATAACATTTTGACACTTTACGTTTTTAAATTGTTTAATGATGTAAACATATCTTCTTACGTTCTCCTTATCTGTAAATTGTTATTATACACATGTATGTCAAAATACGAGCAGTAAACACTCGATGTTAATAAAGAATTGTAATTCAATCGGATATAAAGTGACATTTGATTGGCTAATCAAATCCATTAGCGGCAATAAAACCAGCATTAACGTGTCGAAAATTTTGGGGATTGCCCAAGAGCATATTTACATGATTTAATATGCTACTTCTCGCTGTTTAGTTGGCCGTATTTACTTCTAAAATATCACCTTTCAAATTTTCCTGAAGCAAAATGCGTGTTGGTCTAAATTTTATGACCTAATTGCTGCTGTATAAGACACATAAGGCTTTGTTTAACGTCACGTGTGTGGCACTGACAGGAATGCCAAAGTAATAATGGTAACTATGCCGATCGAATGGTGAATCTTCGCAATGTACGCGTTATCGAACACCAATTGTTGCTTATTACTTATTTTCAAGTACTTTGACCTTTCGTTTTATAATAAAGACATTTTATTCCTATAAAAAGGAATACAACTTTTGTGTCTCCTTCTGGCCTGTACATTAATATTGTAATTATTAATTATTGTTGTTGTTGTTATGTTACATAATTCTTATCACCGTTTGCAGACACCATATTGTTTGGTATTGTGCCATAAAATGAATTGAAGTGAACTGAATTGACGCGATGAATGTTCGGAGTAAGTGAAATCGGTATTGACGTTATTAAGCCAATAAAATATAGACAAGAACTTAGAAGCAACAGTTGTATATCATAAGAAAACGTATAATTTAACCGCTTACACTATAATTATTTTATACGGCGGAAGACATGAAACACGATAGTAGTGACCAGGTTTTTGTTAACGCCGTGTTCTTTTTGTTTGACCATAAATGACTTCGATATAAAGCTAACACAGATAGTGATGTGCTCTGAAGTTAGTAAATATTTTATAAAGTGATATCTTTTAAACTTACGCATGCAAAACACTTACTGTGTGTTAAATAAAACAACATGAACGTATTACATAGTATACACCATTCACATATATTGGGCCATCTCAGAATGTTCAAGCATGAATTTAAATTAGAAAATTATTTGTTGACTCAACAAAAAATGCTAAATTCTTTGTAAATTTAGAACTGGTAATGTCAGACTTCCTATTGAAACCGGTAGATGGTTTAATATTGAGAGAGAAAACGGAATATGTCACTTGTGCAACACTGATGTTGGTGATGAGTTTTACTATATTTTTTAATGTACGTCTTTATCTACTGAGCGAAATATGTATATACCTAGTTACTATGCCAACAGAGCAAGTGCAATTACCTTTTACCAGTTATTTTCTACAACTAAAAAATCACTTTTGTGTAAACTGTAAATATTTGGAAATTGTCATTGAGAGGGTCAGTCTTCCAGGTTAATATTACTTAAATATTATGTCCATTACCTCTACAGAAAACACTTTGTAACTTATTTTGTTTATATTTTCTCCATACTGCACTCGGTACAGTTTATGAGAATAAAATTCTTGTCTTGTCTTGTCTTGTCTTGTAAACTGTGAATACGGTTAAGACCAACACATATAGCTAATTGTCAAGATTTTATCCGAACAGAGCGTCAACAAATGCGACGGATGCACGGTACTACTGGGTGCTTCAGAAACAGACGACCACCACAGTAGTGGTAAAACTGATGGTTCTGGCGCAGTTTGGCCCATTCATTTAACATGGGGGAGGTGTCACCCCCTCAGCGTCACCCTCCCAAGAGGTGACTCCACAGTTTGCTGTTTACACTACGAATGTAGACAGTATGCTATACTATTCAAATGCTATATGCTGAAACATATAGGACAGCCGCTATCCACTGGCTGACCTACAAACATCACCCGAACTCGCGCTACCGTAAAACAGTAGTCTGTGTATCTTATAAATTGTTTTTAACTTAGGGCCGTGTAATGACCGGAATATCCCTACACAGTTTTGGGGAATAGGTTTTATAGTATTGGAAGTATTACAACATTCTGACTGCTAGAAAAGGGGCAGGCGGGGTTCTTTTTATGTTAAAAATATTTCATTCATATTAACTTATTATATTTAAAATAATTTCAGTATATGATGAATGTGAACAGACATACCATATGTAAACAATAATTACATTTATGTTATGTCGACGTAGAAGTAGCATTAACCCTTCCATCACCCCTAGATGAGATGGACTCATCTACAGGGTATATAAACCGAAAATTCACCCCATTTTCTGTTACACAAAACTGACTCCTAAGAGAAAGGACGTCAAGTCATTTACTCATAAGAAGAAGAATGCCAATTCACGTTTGTGAAAAAAGTAAGTTTTATGTATGTGTCTTCTGTTTCAAAATGAATATCCCTTAAACATATTATAAGCATCTATACTGGAATCGACTGTGACGTCATGTCCGACTCTGTGAGACTGAATGGAGATGTATATGGTCTCATAGGAAGGTCATCCAGTATTCATCTCGATACATTTAAGTCATGGTAATGGAAAAGCGGCCCCGTCTCTTGACATGGACCCAGACCTCAATGTCCACACATGTCTCGAGATAGGAATGAGATGAACTGGCTCAACTCATTCAAGGGTATTCAAGACGTGACTCAAATGTAAATGCTATCCCATAGTGCAACAACCAGTGTATTTATATAATCAGGTATTAATATAAAGCATGATGTGATATTTATAAGCATCAATACTGAAATCGACTGTGACGTCATGTCCGACTTTGTGAGACTGAATGGAGATGTAGATTGTCTTATGGGGGGGGGGGGGGGGGGGGGTGTCATTCAGTGTTCATCTCGATACATTTAAGTCGCGGTAATGGAAAAGCTGTCCGTCTCTTGACATGGACCCAGCTCAAAATGTCCAAACATCTCGAGATAGGAATGAGCTGGTTCTACTCATTCATAGGGTATTTTCTCATAAGACATAACATAAATATAAATGCTATAGTACAATATAATTTAATCATGAACACCCTGAAGGCCATATAATCTACTTAGATGCAAACAATCTATATGGCTGGGCCATGTCACAATCACTGCCTGTATATGAATTTCACTTGATGAGACAGACATAGAACAGTTGGATATTGTCCAGGTGCCAGATGATGCACCAGAAGGATACATCTTGGAAGTGGATCTTGACTACCCCCATGAACTCCGCGACCTGCACAATGATTATCCATTAGCCCCCGAGAAACTCAAGGTCACTGAAGAGATGCTCTCCCCATATGCCAAACAGCTGTTAGATGAACTGAACTTGAATGGCACCTCCACCGAAAAGCTAATACCTAATTTGCTGCCAAAAGACAAATATGTGGTCCACTACCGCAACTTGAAATTCTACATCTCCTTGGGCATGAAGATGACTAAGATTCGTCGAGTGATGGCCTTTAAACAACTGCCATGGCTGAAAGCTTACATAGAGTTCAACACACAAAAAAGAAAGGCTGCCAAAAACGATTTTGAAAAAGACTTTTTTAAACTGATGAATAATTACGTTTTTAGGAAAACCATGGAAAACTTAAGGAAGAGAGTGGATGTCAAGCTTATTAACAACAAGAAGAGAGCATACAAATTGGTGGTCAAACCCAACTTCCATGCCTTCCACATCTTTAATGAAGATCTGGTGGCTGTCCACCTGTTAAAACACAGGCTGTATTTGAACAGACCAATCTACGTTGGATTCGCCATTCTAGATGTGTCTAAAATATTGATGTACAACTTCCATTATAACTACATCAAGGTGAAATATGAATCAAAAGCCCAACTCCTCTTCACTGACACCGATTCATTGTGCTACAACATCCAAACAAAAGACATTTACCAAGATATGATGGAAGAACGACACCTATTTGACACTTCTGACTATGACACTAGCCATCCACTTTACAATACCACAAACAAGAAGGTCCTAGGTAAAATGAAAGATGAAATGCATGGCATTCCTATTCATGAATTTGTTGGTCTGAAGTTTAAAATGTATTCTCGTGTCTACCAAGAGAAGAGCAAAATGATGGAGAAGAAAACAGCCAAAGGAATAAAGAAAAGTGTCATTAAAAATCACACTAGGCACCAACACTATAAACAGTGTCTCTTTAATAAGGAGATCCACATGTCTCGCATGACACAGATCAGGAGCTATGGCCACCAACTGTACAGCATCCAACTCAACAAACTAGGACTTTCCCCCTTCGATGACAAGAGGTATCTCCTTGAGGATGGTGTTACCAGTCTCAGTTATGGTCATTGGAGAATTATCCAGAATGCTTTGCAATAAAAACTATAAATAGGAGAAGAATCATCAATATGTATTCATTTGTGAATAGGTTGTCAAGCTGATAACATCATGGGGAAGAGCTCCTGTCCTGAATGTGGGAAATTGTTTACCAGAGAAGATAATATGAGGAGACATAGACAGATTTTCCACTCTCCTACTCCTCATTTCCCTCCTCCTCCTCATTTCCCTCCTCCTCTTCATTTCCCTCCTCCCCCTCCTCCTCATTTCACTCCTGCTCCTCCTCCTCCTCATTTCCCTCCTTCTCCTCCTCATTTCCCTCCTCCTCATTTCCCTCCTCCTCCTCCTCCTCCTCCTCAAGTGTTACTACATCCTTTTATGATGATTGTGTCAGGGCCAACATCATGTGGAAAGACATTCCTGGTGTACAAACTGTTGAGAAATGGGAACATCAATCCAACTCCCCAACGCATCGTGTGGCTCTACAGACGTTGGCAGCCTCTGTATGACATTATCAAGACAACTGTAGGGGTCGAATTTGTCCAAGGCATACCTGATGACTTGGAAACAGATCATTATTTGGATCCTAGAATCAGAAATCTCATTGTGTTGGATGACCTGATGTCAACAACTGGCAAAGATTCTCGCATCACTGACCTCTTCACAGAAGGAAGTCACCACAGAAACCTCTCGGTGATTGTCATCAACCAGAACTTGTATCACAGCAAAGACCCGACTCAGAGAAGAAACTGTAATTACCTGGTGCTTTTCAACAACCCCATCGACAAGCAACAAGTCATGACGTTGGCCCGACAGATGTATCCAAGACATACTGAAATGTTTATGCATCGGTACGAAGATGCAGTGAAAAAACCATATGGTCACCTCTTTATCGATCTCAAGCCTTTGACCCCTGCTGCAGAACGATTACGACCTAATGCTCTGGACAAACAAAGTAAAATCCATGACACTGCAGAAGAGGTGACAAATTCTATAAAAGGGGAGAACAGTCAAGAGATGTTTCATTCTTATTCAGACCTTCAAAGTGAGCAGACGTGTGAAGAAGAGCTCCCCGAAATGCATGCTTGTGACGATTGTGGATTAGTGTTTCAGGATGTTCACGATCTGCAGAGACATGTAAAAACATGGTGTCCAGAAAATGGTGGGGAACCCCCTTCAAAAAGAGCTAAATATGAAGAAAGGCATGACGACACCCATGATGAGTGGGAGCAGACTTATATGAATACATTAGCTAATGCACTACTATTTACTCAGTGCTTTTCAGGATCCTGTCTGATGAAACCGATTCTAGCTAGAATCGAGAAAATGGAACGCCATACAGAGTATACTGCACTCAAAGAGAGAATTAAATCACTACTGAAGTCAGTAGCTGAGAAAGTTAGTTCTCACATTGACATACCAGATGAGGAATCAGACAGTGAGGAAGAAGACTCTGATGATAAAGATATCAACTAGACTATATAAAACGTCTCCTTTGTAAATAAGTATCACAATTGTTGACACCACTCAAGAGTTAGGATCATGTGGGAAGACTACTTGAAAGACATTTATTATGATCCAACCAACCCAGCTAGTTTTTCTGGTTCAGATAAACTGTATAGATATGTCAGAAGAGCTGGGAAGTATGTCATCAGCAAAAACAATATCAGAAAATGGCTGCAAAGACAAGAAGCTTATAGTTTACAACGCCCAATCAGAAGAAAATTTGCCAGAAACAAGATTGTAGTTACTGGAATTGATGACCAGTGGTCAGCTGACCTCATGGACATGGTGAAATTTGCCAAGTATAACAGAGGTTATACATTTGTATTGGTGGTGATCGACGTGTTCTCCAAACACCTATGGTTGAGACCACTGAGAGATAAGAAAGGCCTGACAGTGTCTAGAGCTTTGGAAGATGTATTTCAAGAGGGGAGACAACCGAAACGAATTCGCACGGATCGAGGTCAAGAGTTCAGAGCTCGAGAGGTTCAGAGACTTCTTAAACAAAGGAATATCCAGCATCTACTCACCAACAACGAAAGCAAAGCGGCTGTGGCAGAAAGAGTTTTAAAAACCACCAAGACAAGGATATACCGGTACTTTACCTATAAACAGTCCTATGAGTACGTCGATCGTCTGCAGACTTTTGCCAACAACTATAACTCCACCTATCATAGGACAATCGGTATGGCTCCAGACAAAGTCACTGCTGAGAAAGAAACCAACATTTGGTGGAAAATGTATTGGCCCAAGGAAGAAGTGAAAACAAAGAAGAAGCACTTCCGATTCAAGGTTGGAGATAAAGTGAGACTCACTCATCTGAGGAATGTATTCACTCGGGAATATGACGAGAAGTGGACAGGAGAAATCTTCACCATCAGCCACACCCTATTACGCGGTGGACTACCTCTGTATCGAGTGAAGGACTACGATGGTGATGAAATCTTGGGAACCTTCTACCAGCCTGAACTCCAACAGATTGATGTGAAAGAAGACAATCTCTGGAAAGTCGAGAAGATTCTAAAGACAAGAGGACGTGGACCGAACAAAGAACACTATGTCAAGTGGTTGAACTGGCCCAAGAAATTTAATTCTTGGGTGAAGGCATCTGACGTTGAACACTTGTAAATGCTATAATAATTGTATAGAAGCATGCATAGAATTAGATCAATATATTGTAAGGGTGGGCGCAGAACCCCCATGACCTGTGATCCACTCATGATGAACATGGGGAAATAAATAGTGGAAATGTATTTTTGTCTTATGTTATTTATTAATAGCGTAATAGCCATCGTTTATGTTAATACATGTCTTGGCATTGAACTTAGTGTTTATGGAATGGTTTCTTATTGTTTACCCGTTACTTGGTGTAGAGTATGGGGGGGGGGGGGGGGGGGGGATTTCCTGGTTAGTTGGCGCGGTATGGGATTTCCTCGTTTTTTAAAATCGCCATTAGTAAGCCAATCAAAATTCATCTGGGCTGTGACGTCACCATCCCCTCTTGGGAGGGTGACGCTGAGAGGGTGACACCTCCCTCATGTTAAATGAATGGGCCAAAATGCGCCAGAACCATCAGTTTTACCACTACTCACCAATGAAATGGCAGATTTGGTTGAAGATGTCTTAAAAGAATTATCAGGATGGAGTAGCAGGTGACTAATAGGGAAATCCCAAATAAATCTTAACTGACAACATCGAAATAAAACAAAGTTAGTGACGTGAAGTAGTTTTAAAGTTTTGGATAAGTTATTTTAATTAAATGACGTTTCATTTGTACTTCATTTACACATAAACCACACTAATTCATATTTATTTACTTACATCTTTTATATATATTTTTTTTCTTTCTCACTGCTGTGCGGTTATATATAACTATCGTGGATTGATTATTCCTGTTGATTATATATTATACTTTTAATATTTAAACTATTCAGTGTTTGTTTTTTTAATTTAATTAAAATAATATATACGTTGTTTTTGCAAGTTTCGGGTTCGATTTAGTTTTTTTCTATGTTCTTTGCCAACAGAAACATCAAAAATACCATTGACAGCGAAATGGAATACTTCCAGAGAATGTCTTAGATGGATCGTCAGAATGTTACGAGAAGTGAATGACCACCAAAGAACTATCTGAAAGCAGCATCAATAACGTTACCATGAAACGAACTACCCAACCTCGCTAATGCATGGACTAGCTAGACAGTATCATATCTCAACGTGAGGGAAGAAGACTGGTTATAACCTAACAGGGACATATTCATTAAGTATTAAGCATCGTGTCTCATTAATTTTATTTATTTAGGAAAATACCTAGTAAGCGTAAAATATACATTTCAGAATGCTTCGTATGGGTTGTGCCAAATGTATCTTATGTTAATTTTAATCAGATTGGTGAACCAACCATTTTTAAAATAGTATAATCCCATGGCAAAACGTTACGTTAGTTCTGGATTAATGTTACTAGAGGATGTAGCTGGTTAGGATTTTCAACTGTGGGCACTGACCTAACGTAACATGCCACAGAAACAGACCTAGAAGTGTACAAAGAGCATACTAACTAGCTCCAGATTACAAGGGAAAGGGGGGGGGGGGGACTTTAACGTCGACAACAATAGCAACGACAGCAACAACAGCAGCGTCGGCAACATCAACAAAAACTGCAACAACAATATATTAAAGGGACACACCCTAGTTACGGCTAGTTGTTAACCATTACGGCGTTGTTTTTCGCTATTAAACCCATTTTTTCACAAATAAAATTGCACTTTACTTACCGTTTATTATTTAGAATATACATTTCCATTCACCTGAAGTGTGTTTTGGTAATCCTGGTAATCCTGGTGTTTGTAATACCACAAAATGCATTTTTCGTATTTCTGAAAAACGGACGCACGTTTGAGAAAAAACCGTTGAGCAGAAAAAGGTCTAATCTATTTTTAGACAGGATATTTCCATTTCAATGTCACAGACGTTGGTATACCACGTGACCGTTATCATTTTGGTTCGGTTTGTTTTCTCGTGCACGGTTCGCGCAATCAACATCCGATTTGTTGTTGTTCATTTGTGAGATTTTTCTTCACAGTTCGTGAACATTTTCAGTAACAATAAAGTTCAGACAAGTAAGTATCTGAATACAAAACGTTACAAACCCTTAAAACCAATAATTTTGCTAAGTCCTACGATATCTGGAGAGGGGATACAACCAGGACAGAACAGTTGGAACATGTCCAGGAGAGGTGAAAAGAACGCACCCTAAGTCTGTGAAATTTGTCGTGACGTAGGCATTGTTGTGCTTCGAGCGACATCTACCGGTGACATCAGAATACAAACTTTCAAAATTATTTCAAGCAATTGGGACATGGGGATTCCCATGGTATTTATCGATATAAAACCTGCTTTTTCACTCCATTTGATAAAAACGTGATCTAAGTGTGTTACAGGTTTGTAGATTAACCAAATTATAATTTATTTTCGCTGGATGGAACTAGGGTGTGCGGCTTTAATATTTAGTTGCATTAGGTTTGTTTGTTGTCAGTTAGTCTGTTCGTTAGTTAGCTTGTTTGGTTCTTTTGTATGTTTGTGCGTTGGTTTTTATTACCCTGCAGCTAACAAATCACTAAGACATGTATTTATAGATTTATGTCTACAACTTTAAGTCTTAATCTGTCAAAAAAAGAAACGCATAGGTGATAGGGAAAGAAGAAACGTGTTTGATTTTAGAAAATATAGTTTTTTTGTACAATGTTGCTGAATGACCATGTTTGTTAATGTTCCTGGAATGGGACAGCATGCCCAAATACACCCTAAAACTAATTTAACGCACGTTGTGGCATGCTGTACGACAATTTCAGGAAATCGGCGTGAAATGGTCAGATTTTGGCGAACGGACGTGAAACTCGGGGAAAAGATTGGAGTAGTGATGTGTATTTAAAGCTGCAGTGCTCGCAATAATGCCTCATTTCCATTTCGACGTAGACGAGATACAGGATGCCAAGACTAAACCTGCCGAATCGAAACTTTGCAATAGGCCGCCTCCAGTTAAGTGAATCGCAGTCAGCAGTCGCGCGCCACACGAACGTCCATCAGAGCACCATTTCACGTCTCTGGGACAGGTACCAGCAGTTTCAATCAGCCGAAGACCGGCCCAAAAGTGGAAGACCTCGCATAACAACTGCAGCACAAGATCGCTACAAAATCCGGGTTCTGCACTTGCGTCACCTAACTACCACAGCAACTAACACTGCTGGACGCATACCTGGTTTTAGAAGGGTGTCTGCACAAACCATTCGGAACCTACTTCGACAAGCTGGTTTACGGGCTAGGAAACCGTATGTTGGCCCTGTCCTGCGACGTCAACATCGACATTTACGTGTTCGCTGGTGCACGAATGTACAGGGGTGAAACTTGGGAAACTGGCGGAGAGTATGGTTCAGCAACGAGTCACTTTTCCTTCTACAGTGACGTGATGGACGACAACGTGTTTACAGACGCCGCAATGAACGTTTTGCCAACGACTACGTCGCCCAAGTTGACAGATTCGGTGGAGGGAGTGTCATGATGTGGGGAGCCATCTCATACACTGGCTGAAGTGAACTTGTGTTCATATCGCGCAGTGATTGCTGCTGGTGGTGGCCACACAAGGTGCTGATTTCAGTGTCCTCGAGCGATGCTGTTTGGTGACGAAAACGCCTCCGCAGCCGTCAGTCCGTAGCAAGAACATTGTCACATATTCATGTCAAATTTGACTGTGATACGATCATAAATATCGAAACTATGCCATTTTGTATTAAAGAGATATTTCCATGAATATTTCGCCTATGCGTTTCTTTTTTGAGAGAGTATATGTCAGTATTAGAAGACCATACGGTAACACTAGTCCTACAATAAACGAAACAGTGTTTGCTGATATTGTCCCACTAATTCACTTAATTAGCTATACGGCTCGTAGGACTTTTTTTTCTAAAAAATCAATCAATTAATATAGCATTTCCTTTATTAGTTATTGACTTTAACAATAGCTTTCAAGTATATGTATATTGAAGAATGTAATTAACTTATTTTATTACATATGATATCAGCTATTAATAATAATTTTCCCAGAAATGCATTTGAAAATATAAAGAAATTATCGCAATCCCCCATCCCCACAAAAATCCCCACAGCCCCCCCCCCCCCCAAAAAAAGAAAAAAAACAGTTTTTACCTATTTTAAAAACTATAAATAAATATAGTGAAACGTGTACAGTGCACCAACGTAGTTTCATCGTTAATATAAAACTAACGTACTTGGTGCTTTAGATCACAACGAATGTCTGTTTAGTTTTGATTCATTAGGCGATTACTGTACTCAGCATATTGTTTTAAATGAACACTTCTTTGGCAGAAATACAGTACAAAATATTCCCCACCTTGGTTGGGTATGCGAAGAATAAATTTGATACAGTGTTGGACATTGTTCTATATAATGAACACAAAAGATAAATTCGACTTAAAATCATTATTGAGACTTAAGGTGTGTTTTAATATTTAAAATAAATATCATGTTTGTTTTCCCCAAAACATTTATTTAGTATTCCTAAATCTGTTCCCTCCAGGGCATTTTTTTATTTATTTATTTATTATTATTATTATTTTTCTATCTTATCACTGGAGAAACAAACACATTTCTTATTTACGTATATTCGTTTTGTTTCAACTTATTTTCGTGCATATAGCCAGTTAAGGTTCAAACAACGCTGTTCTGGGCAAACACCTCAGCTACCTGGGCTGTCTATGTAGGACAGTGGGTAGTGGTTAGTGAGGGAGAGTAGCCAGATAAGGTTCAAACAACGCTGTTCTGGGCAAACACCTCAGCTATCTGGGCTGTCTATGTAGGACAGTGGGTAGTGGTTAGTGAGGGAGAGAAGCGGGTGTAATGGTCTTACACCTACGCATTGAGTCGTTCAAACTTGATCTGAGTGGGAGCCGATACCGGGCTGCGAACCCAGTACCTACCAGCCTTATGTCCAATGGCTTTTTTTTTCGCACGATGTTGCTTGTTTGAAATATGTCAAATTCGTAGCTTAGTGCAGTCAATTTAATATAAATAAACTTAAATATGAATGTAATCATAAACTAAGATATTAATCATGTAGTTAAATTCCAAATTTAATTTAATAGCAGAAATTAAGCATATTATCTAATGACTGTCTATAGTTAATTGAAGTATTAGTAACTAGTCAACGAGATGTATTATTAATAATAACCGATGGAAATCTGCCTCTCCATGGTAGGGCCCAACATGGAGCGCCAGCTATATAACGGGCATTTTGTTATAAAAACAATTCCAAGGGTTTCTTTACGTGTATTTATCACAATATTTTTCCTTTGGCAAACAAATACTAATAAAATAACTTATTTAGTCATTACATCATATTTAATTATGCTTATTAAATAGACTGTACGGAATTATGAATTTGACATACACGAAAAAAACATCTTATGTAATACTCACTTGATGTGAGTTATTAAATTTAGATGTCATACTCTTTTAGTCAATTAGAAACAATGAAATCACATTAGAAATAGAATAGACGACAAGAGAAGCCATCGGACATAAGGCTGGTAAGTACTGGGTTCGCAGCTCGGTACCGGTTCCCACCCAGAGCGAATTTTAACGACTCAATGGGTAGGTGTAAAACCACTTCACCCTCTTCTTTTTCACTAAGCAATAATCACTTAAACTAACCCATTGTCCTGGACAGACAACCCATATAACTGAGGTGTGTGCCTAGGACAGCGTGTTTGAACCTTAATTGTATATTAGCACGAAAATGAGTTGAAATGAAATGATGACAAGAGAGAACATGTGTTAATTAAATGTGACAGTAAACCATTAAAGGGACATACCCTAGTTTCAAGCCGTGAAAATTAACACTAAGTTTAGTTGGTCTACAAACCTCTAACACATTTGGATCAAGTTACAACTGAGTGAAACACGAGTCTGTGACTTTGAAATGGTGAAATACCCTAGATTGGAATGAGATGCCGGGAGTTAGGGCATTCTTTGGGGCCATAGGCGTAAGCGGTTTGGCCTTAGGTTTTGTGTAGGGCCGGACTCCCCTTCCTCCCGACCCTAACCTGGTCACACCAATGTTTAGAATATGACAGGCAGCCCCTTTTCCAAAATTATTGGTATTATTATTAAATATATTATTTTTAATTTTTTTATACTTTGCGCCAAAATTATAGAATAAGAAGAATAAGAAGAATTTATTTGCATAACACCCGAATATGGGCAGATCAAAAATAACAATATAATATACATTTATCTGCAGTAACAGTAACATAAATATACATTAATTACATGAACAAACATCTGAATCAACAAATACATATGTAATTTAAGCCTTATAGTATATTGATAATTGATATAGGTTAGCAATGTTAATATTTCTCTTTAAGGGCGCAGTCAAAATTTATTAACCCCAATCCCCCCCCCCCTTTTTTTTAATACTTTTGGTGTTAATATTCAAAATGTCAAAATTGACCGTATTTGATAGGTTATCCCTATCCCAAGTCAGACCCCCGATCCTATCGGAGGCCGGACTCGGGATAGGCGTGTTCGAAACCCTAGTGGTATATGAACACGTTAAACCAGTTATTAAGCTATGCATTATTTTTGATAACACATGGGTTGTTAACACACGTATGTTTGTTAATAATTTCAAGACATACGACTAGCTGCTCCTAGGTGATGACCAGGTCATCACTGCCATGCAGCCAATGAAAAACAACACGGCAAAAAAAAAATTGCAATCCTGGCAGTAAATTAGTAATGCTAATAAGAACTTGGAATTATTTTGTTGTGCTGTTACAAAAATGGGAGCCTGTGCGCCTACAAAAATGGGAGCCCGTACGCCTATGTTTACGTCTCAGAAATTCGCATCGCATAAAAAAATTACTAGCCACATCATTTTGGTTTGTATACCATCCCGGTTTTAAAACGGTCCTATCCTATTTTAAAACGGCCCTATCCTATTTTAAAACGGGACCGATATTCAAGCAGTACTTAACGCACGGAAATCCTAGTAGACACGAAAAATCGAAATGAGTGTTAAAAGACATTAGCTTTTTAAACTTTGTTTATGATAGATATTTCTGCCAGTACTGGCAAAGCTGTCGAGAATCTCCAGAGAGGACGGAGTCAGAGATTTGACAAAACATCATACTAGCATAGATCTATCTCTATGATCTATCTGTTTCTTAGGTAAAAACTAGTGTGTAATCGATCCAGAATAATTTGCTTCGTCACGTTTCTATTGTTAATGTCAACATTGATCATGCTTCTTGCCGTGGTCAACAACTGCAACCAACGTCAGTGTATGTAACTAAGGTAGGTTAGTCGACATCCTAATAGTGTTTTTCATTAGCTTATTTGGGGAAAGAGGGACCTAAACAATCCTCAGGTAGTTCCCAATAACAATGGAGTAGTATGGTCAGGACCTGGGGGGGGGATAGGGGAGGGGGGCACCTATATGAATGGCCTGATATTAGGTAGAACAACGAAAAAAAAAAAAAAAAATATGTGGTCAAGTTTTTTATTTCAAGCAAAAATATGTACCAAAAGATGTAAATTAATGAAAACCGGATGGAAAAATATTTAGTGGTTAGAAAGTTATAGCCCTTTGAAGTTTGGCGTGCTGTGAAATATGAATCCGGGTCGTTTTGCCCAGGGTTGGTTCGTTCTAAATCTTATTCATACCAAGTCGTTTCGCCCCAAAATTCGCCCCGATTATTAACAAATTAACAGCAGGGTTTATAATTATTAAATAACATGAATATATCCACATTAGTTATTTAAACGAGATAGAAATACTATAAAACCTTTAAAAAAAGAAAAAAAGAAGAAAAATTCATTAGGCTACGCTCAGGCCCGAATTCATCATGATTTTTTTGTTTGTTTTCCCCCAGTTAATAAATAAGCTAAATAAATCTTTATATGTGTTTGCTTTCTGTCTAGTAACAGGGGCGAAACGACCTGTTACCGTGAAATATGTCTGCCAAATTTGACTCGCTTTTCTAAACTTGCTGGTTAAACTCAACTACTAATCGCCATGTGTATATTTCACTTTTAAATTGATCTGAAACAAGCCAAATATTATTCTGGAATATGTAATAGTGTTTTTGAAGCCACTGGAAAATGGTAACATATACCATTATAATGTTAAAATGTAACCATGAACCCTAACGTTGTTATAAACGTAAAATCGGAAAATAAGGAATACAAAGCGGACGTTGTTTTCACAACTTAATATATTTATTTAGCCTATCAGGACAATGCAACAATACCCCATTCATTTCCAACTTTTCTTATGCATAAATAGTGAAACAATGTTACATAAAAAAAAAAAGGCAGTGCACATGGGTGTTTGAATGAACACGTGACGAAAGCTAGCAACAGGGACTAGTCCATTGTAATACGATAGGGTAAACAGTCTGTTTAATGATAGTGAAAATATTTCGAAGAAAAAAATTTGGTGGTGGGGGGAGGTGGTGACGGGTCTTTTTGGGGTGGAGGTGGTGATGGGTCTTTTTGGGGTGGAGGTGGTGGTTTGTTGTTGGGGTTTTTTGTGGTGAGTTCTTGATTTAAGGCGAGTAACAAAAAATATATTTGGAAAAAATATAAAAGGCTGAAAAATATATTTTTTAAATAATAATAATACAATTGTGATTAACGATACTGAAGAAAAATTAATGTTGGGGAGGGGTGGGTTGACATGCCTTTTTTGAGGTGATGGTTTGGTGGGGGGTGTCTTGATTTAAGCTGAGTAACAATAAAAATACATTTGCAAAACATATAAGGCTGATTTTTTTAATGATTAATTAATTAAATAAATAATAATAATAATAATATAAATGTGATTAATGCATGCCACTGTAAATATAGATAGAAAATGCGCGTGTTCGTCTGGGTTATAGGGGGGGGGGGGGGTCTTTTTTGGCATGTGTGTGTGTGTCGAGGGTGCGGGGTATTTTGTATTTTATTTTGGGGTGGGGTTGGTGTTGTTTCTGGATGGTTTTTGGTGGTGGATTGGGTTATTTATTTTTGTTTTATTTATGTTTTGATTTGCCTGCCAATTATGCTTATAATCATGCTAATTAATGTGAGGCGAGATTGGAGCTTAAAAAAAAGGAAAAAATTCCCATGCAAGAAACAACCAAAACAATTTAATTGTGGGTGACAGCTCGCTAGCCATAATGTATAATGTATTAGGGTTAGATTCAGTCACCTTGAAGCGATGCATTATGGGATTGATAAAATGGCTGTTGCCATGACTGCTGAGACAACCCCAGTTAGGACGCCTTGCACTCAAATGCGCTAGGGTGAAATGACTTGAAACTTCAAAGAAAACATAGAAATAGGTTCAATTTAACAACTGAATATGTGAACTCGATGTGCCGAAGTATAGAAATATATTCAAAATCGATTTGAAGTTGTCTTTTTCAAACTACATTTAAAATATCACATTTCGTTATCAGTGACAAAATCGACCATTTTCTACAATGAGCAACGTCTTGAATGCCTCAAAAGAAAAAGAAAAAATTATCATGTGACCCTATCAGCTGTAAAAATGGCCGCGACATCATACTTTTTACGCGACGTCATTGAGCTCTCTAGAAAATTGTTATTGGTGTAGTTTTAACCGAATTTCAAATTAAATAATTATATCTGTTGGAAAAACGATAAAACGCTGTGTATGTACATGTCTTTAATATTACTGTATTTCACTGGGAAGCTGTAATATTTGTGTTGAAAAGTGAGTCATTTAAGCTGGTGGCAGATATGCAGCGCAAAGTGACGTCAGACTTTGTCATACCTACTGATATATCACTAAAGTTGTTGCTAATGCACCACAACTGATATATCAAGTCTGTGGTATGTTCTATCCTGTCTGGTATGACAGGCAAGCTAGTTTAGTATTTTATTTATTACAAACCACATGCAAACAATGTAGAAGTAAGCAGATGTCGAGACCTACTACACATTATTTTTCTACAAATTGGGTCAGCAAGTGATTTACGTCACACGTAAAACTCAATCTAATTAAAATTAGCTCCACTATTACATGTGGATCTAACACCAGCCAGTTGGAGCTCATGCCCACCAATCAAAACCTTACTTGCAGAATCCTCTCAGTGATTTAAAACTAACAACACTGCGTAGTCCCCAATGTCCAGGTAACATTTCGTCTGTAAATAATAATTTAAATATTGACCAATCACACTTCGCCTTTTATAACGTTATTTGGGAGCATACAAATTCAAAAAATATCGGGCGAGTCTATTTTAGTGGCCGCAGTACAGCGAACCATACCAATACGTACGGGGTGGGTTATCAGTCTTCAATTTTACATTAAAAATTATTTATTTATTTATAAAATAAAAAAAAAACTAAAACAGTCTTCAGTTTTACATTACAAATTATTTATTTTATAAAATAAAACATGTTTTAAGGCATTCGTAATTCACACGAAACATGTCATATACCCACAGGATAATTCGGAATGTTTTCAAATTATTTTTAAATCACTGGCAGGATTCTGCAAGTAAGGTTTTGATTGGTGGACATGAGCTCCAACAGGCTGGTGTTAGATCCACATGTAATAGTGGAGCTAATTTTAATTAGATTGACGTGAACTTAAACGATGTCACAATGAGAAACGAGACATCAGTGATGTACAGTTTCAAACCATTCAAACAAATGGTTCAAACAATAATATATTGTTCTATATAGGCTCGCGGACTAGTAGAAATTCTGGTGGGCTAGTTAATTTTAGTTGGCTATGGTCCGGGGGGCAAGTGAAATATTTTCCTTTTCTGCACTCTTGTTACATATAGCTAAATTATTTTTTGTCTTTTCATATTTCTTGTTTTTGTTTTATTTGCATATATACATGTACCTACAAATATATGTAATTTTACTATTTTAATTCTTTCTTTTCTTTAATATTGAAAAAAGGCTGCAGAATGTTTGTGTATTAATTTCTATGTTATTGAATGATCACCTGATGTGAGGGTTGTACCTAATCAACATGTATAGGGAAGTAGGAAATCAAAGAATGAGTCTTTGATCTCCAGCAAAACAAAAAAACAACAACCCAAAACAAATGCAAATGATTAGTCAGTCTCTCTCTCTCTCTGTCTCTGCCTGTCTCTCTCTCTCTCTCTGTCTCTGCCTGTCTCTCTCTCTCTCTCTCTCTCTCTCCTCTCTCTCTCTCTCTCTCTCTCTCTCTCTCTCTCTCTCTCTCTTTTTCTCTCTCTCTCTCTCGTCTGTCTGTCTGTCTGGGTGGTTGGGCAACTAGATATTCAAAGCTCTCTTAGCACTACAATATTGTAAAACCATTGTGTGTTCTAGTTGTAGCTTACAACGGTTTTATGACATCGTAGCGCAAAGATAACTTCAAAAATCTCTAGCCTGGAGGTTATTCATGGTAAAGAGTACTAAATTAGAACCATCATTTTTAATTTATGTTTTACTATTTCTGCATGTTTTGATTCAATCTAATTAAAATTAGCTCCACTATTACATGTGGATCTAAAGACAGCCAGTTGGAGCTCGTGTCCACCAATCAAAACCTTACTTGCAGAATCCTGCCAGTGATTTAAAAATAATTTGAAAACATTCCGAATTATCCTGAGGGTATACGACATGTTTCGTATGAATTACGAATGCCTTAAAACATGTTTTATTTTATAAAATAAATAATTTGTAATGTAAAACTGAAGACTGATTTAGTTTTTTTAAATTTTATAAATAAATAAATAATTTTTAATGCAAAATTGAAGACTGATAACCCACCCCGTACGTATTGGTATGGTTCGCTGTACTGCGGCCACTAAAATAGACTCGCCCGATATTTTTAGAATTTGTATGCTCCCAAATAACGTTATAAAAGGCGAAGTGTGATTGGTCAATATTTAAATTATTATTTACAGACGAAATGTTACCTGGACATTGGGGACTACGCAGTGTTGTTAGTTTTAAATCACTGGCAGGATTCTGCAAGTAAGGTTTTGATTGGTGGACATGAGCTCCAACTGGCTGTCTTTAGATCCACATGTAATAGTGGAGCTAATTTTAATTAGATTGGTTTTGATTATACATCTAGTCCAGATTCTTACATGTAGGTTTCATTAAATATGAATACTGTATTTTGCGGCCTATATGCCACTACTTTTTTACTGTGAATGGCAAGGTGTGATTTATAAAACGGTGCACTTTATTTATGAATTTTACAGAAGTTTGTTTTGTTTAACAACACCACTGGAGCACATTGATTAATTAATCATCGGGTATTGGATGTCAAATATTTGGTAATTCTGACTCTTAGTCATCAGAAGAAACCCGCTACATTTTTTCTAATGCAGCAAGGGATCTTTTATATGCACTTTCCAACAGACAGGGAAGGACATACCACGGCCTTTGTCCAGTTGTGGTGCACTGGTTGGAATGAGAAAAACCCAATCAGCTGAATTTATCCACCAAGGTGGTTCGATCCTGCGACGCAAGCACCTCAAGAGAGCATTCAACCGACTGAGCTAAATCCCGTCCCAAATTTTACAGTAACCGCTGTGCGTATAAACCACACCTTTTTTTTTCATAACAATAAAATAGCATACCAAATGACTATTAATTAAGCAGGGACTCAAATATTACGATGGAATGGCTCTTTATTGTCTAGTCAGGCCATACACATGTATTATTTAATGTGTAAGCCTATAATATTGCAATGTCATAACTGCAAAGAAAATGCACCTACATGATCAATGTAGGCTACAACTAAGATGTATGTAGCCTATATAAAGTGCTGTTAGGTTTGATTTACATGTGTAATAAAAACAGTCATCAAGTGTCCTTCTGGTGGATATATTGATTTTCTGGTTTTGTAAACAACATACTGTGTTTGGAAGGCATTAAACTGTCATTGTGGTGTATTATCAGGGGTTAAAAAATCCCATCGCCCGACGCCCATGCCAAGTGGAATTTTCATGCAGGGCAAGTAATTATGTTAACTGCATACTGCATTTTTTTTTTAATTTTGCTACATATCTCGGTAAAACCTTTGGAAAGAGTTCCGATCGTTCGAGCATTTACGTAGCTCTAAGGAGAACTAACCCTAACCCTAAATGCTGGAACGATTGGAACTCTTGCCAATGCGTTAACATCAAAACAGAAAACAATGTGTTGAAAAGTTCAATAACAACTTTAGAGTTATTCCCCTTTTACTATTGACCAAGATCGGTAATTTCTGCCACTGAACGTTTGATTGAATTCGTACAAGTAATCGGTTCGATGATCTTCAAACTTCGAAATAGCGCCCAATACGCTTTACAGCTTATGTATAGGAGAATGTCCTAGTAACTCTCCATTCCTGAAAAATAATGGAGACGAGTCCCATTATTTTTCAGGAATGGAGAGTTACGAGGATATTCCCCTACTTAAAATACACCACTGAGTAATAATTTTATGTGAATATATGTTAGTATGGAAATTAACACCAATAATTTTGGTGGGTTAATTAAGTAGTGTTTCATCTCCTCATTACTGAAAAATAATGGAGCGTTGAGACAATACTGTGACTTTGCAGGTGTATTTTAAATAAATATAAAATAAATAAATTATGCTCAATAAATTAAAAGTACACGGCTGCAATCGATGTACACCCCCTCCCCTTCTGTTGTTTACCAAACATGCACTATTTAAAAACATTAACAGAGCTCATGTTTACTTTGAGCCCAGCCACGGTTGTTTGCGCGAGACTTCTCTCAGCTATGAACAGGGTGAAAACATCATCCCAGAGAAGTGTTTTGGGGCAGAGAATGTTAAATAATATACTCACAATAATGACACATGGGCCAAAATCCATAAACATTTTTCAACCAATGCCAGCCATAAAAGAATGGCTCACAAATGGAAAGGGTTCTCACCACATCCATGGCCACTAAGACATAATTATATCGACACAATAAAGTTTAAATCAACAAATGGACACTAAAAACTAAAGTTTAAATCAATAAATGGAGAAGACCGTGGATACTACTGGACAGACATATACAGTTAGTACTTCCTGAGTAAGTGTTGTAACCTATTGGCAAAATCCTTTATTTGTGCAATCAAACAAATTACTTTCCATATTATTAAGCACTGTATTAAATTAAATAGGAGTAACACAATTGGTTACCTTAAGAAGTATGGGCAAGTGGAAAAATATATCGGGCAAGTGAATATCTGATTGGCGTAATTTTTTTGAAATTTTTTGAACCCCTGATTATATATATAAACTCTGGAAGTAAAGTGACTGAGTAGCGCAGACATAACCTAGTGGTAAAGCACTCACTTGATGCATGGTTGATCTAGGATCGATCCCCGTTTGTAGGCCCATTGGGTTATTTCTCGTTCCTGCCAGTGCTCCATAACTGGTGTAATCAAGGCCGTTGCATATACTGTCGTGTCTGTGGGATGCTGTTTATGAAATAGCCCATGCTGCTAGTAAGAAAGAGTAGCTCATTGCTTGTCAGTAGCAGGTTTCCTCTCTCATCTGTATGGTCCTTACAGTGCTATGCCATATAACCACAATCCAGATGTGTTGAGTGCGTCGTTAAATAAAACATTCCTTCCTTCAATGACTAACACTGGCCTTAGTGACATGCTGTTTAAACCATCAATCTGAAGGCTGGTAAGTACTGGGTTCCCAGCCTGGATAGACTCCCTACTTTGTAAGGCCACTACACTAAATTAAATGGTTCTCCCAACAGTGCATACATTTGACATGTTCCCTTCAGGTAAATCAAACAATTCCTTTCTACATAACAAAGCAAGCTGTCAAAATGCTCAGAGCTAATATATGTATTATATATATATATATATATATATATATATATATATATATATATATTATATATATATAGTCAAACCTGTCCTAGTGGCCACCTGTAATCAGCGGTCACCTACCTTAAGTGTCCACTTTTTCCCTCCCAAATGATTTATAATGTAAATGCACCTGTAATAAGCGGTCACCTGTCTAACGCGGCCAGCGGCCACCTAAATCGGATCCCAAATCGCTGAAATACCTGTATTAAGCGGCCACATTAAACATTTACTGTTATATAAAAGGGATATTTTAATAACAACGATAAGGTGCAGCAAATAACCAATCTTCACACCTTCAGGAATGCTAGTACCCTTTCAGTCCCGACATCTGAACTGTGTACCAATTAAGAAAGTATGACTTGGAATACATTTAATTGCCTCTGGGCCAGGCTACACTTGACACACATAAATTCACTTACGATGACAATACACCGCATGAAGTAGGAATTAAATAATTAAATAGAAAAAGAAAACAAAGTTGTTGAGAACGGTTAATTTATTACATTCCAGTTTCATTATTATTTATTTTTTTCTGAAGGAGGTGACATGTCAAAAGTTGATTTATAGTCAACTGTGAAGCACACATCCGTCAATTAGCAGTACAGACGGTAAAACACATGTTTTAAAGACTGTGTGTGGCAACCTGTAATCAGCGGCCACATGTCTTAAGCGGCCACTTTTATCTACTCCTTTGTGTGACCGCTTAAGACAGGTTTGACTGTGTATGTATATATATATATATATATATATATATATATATATATATATATATATATATATATATATATATATATATATATATAATCGTGGCCTTGTTAAACAGGTTAGTTATTGAAAACATAAATTAAAATCATACAAAATAGAATCCTGTAAGTAAAAGTGTGAATTAATAAAGGTTTGTTTCAAGTTTGTTATCAATATTAATTTCAGAACAATTAAACTGTTTATGGTGATGTGTTGACACAAGGTATGGGGTATTTCAACCAACTGTGGCTTTTACTGTGGAAAAACTTCAAACTACGGCAGAGGCAGCCAGTAAGTGAATTTTACAGTGCATTGCTTTAATTGTTTTACTGTATAGCTATAAATGTATTTATTAAACTTGACAGTACTATGCTCAGAATTTCTGGTTATCATATTACTGCAAGTAAAAGTACTTGATATTTTAGCAAAATGTTTTAAAATAATAAAACCAGAGGTAATTTAGAGCAGTGAATGTCAAAATTAGACTATTCATTTTATTATGAGAAATTGCATTTTAACATATTGTAGCTACATTTCTGTAATATATTCAATCAAATATTTGTGTATGGAAATGCTTTAATTCAGTGGTCAATTGTAGAAATATATACAGTATCTTTTGTTGATTTTCCTAAAGTATTTTGTATGAAATGAAACATCATTCATTCATTCATCTATGCAGCCACTGACCCACACACCTAACCAAACAGCCACCCACCCAATCGCATACTAGCTCATATTCGATCATCTAGCCACCAACTCACAGACACCACCTATCCACCCATTAACTCACCAACTCACTCATACACTCTTGCACCATTCTTGTTTTGAAATGTATCCGAGATAAAGAATTTTATTCAAAATTTTAACTTTACCTACATGTACTTGTGACATTTGTATTTTTTGCATGGCTCTTTACACTGTTTTAATTTAACTTTTGAATTTTTGGGTTTCATGTTGATCATCGATTTATTCATTCAGTTACCCTTGATTGACACCTGGTAGCTGATGTAGTTTTCATGCTGAGCTGTCGTTAAATATTGAATTCAATTCAATTAATTTATTCCTTCATATTATTCAGGTGCGAGTTGTTATTGAAATCTTATGGCCTCTGTGTTTGTTCTTGATCCTGGTGGCAGTGCGAACAAGACCTGACCTCATAACCAAACAACATGAATGTAAGTCTTTTATCGTCTCTCTCAGTGGGATATGTATGGTTGGTCCATCTGTGGATAGACCCATTCGGGATTTTGCCCATTCCAACCAGTGTTCCACAGTATCAAAGGCTGCTATGTGCCATCCTCATTATAATAAAAAATACCCTGCCTGCTGGCATCAGTTTTCTTCTCTTACAAGTGTTGTAGTTACCATATGTTAAACACCATAGTTAACATGTGTTGAGCTATTATTATTTTTAAGATCATGGAAAGGTTTTCAGATTTTTAGTCCCATGTCATTTTTATCTCTGATTTATATTATAATGTGATAATAAAAAAAACCATGGATAATGATTGTGCATTCATATTAATTGTTTTCTTAAAGAAGCCAACAGACATCATAAGACAGGTTCAGGAATTACTACGTTGCCCTCAGATTTTAGAAAATTGTAACGTCTACAAGTTTGTTTAGTTTTGTTTAACGACACCACTAGAGCAAATTGATTTATTAATCAACTGCTGTTAGATGTTAAACATTTGGTAATTGTGACAGTCTTAGAGAGAAAACCTGCTACATTTTTCCATAAGTAGCGATGAATCTTTTATATGCACCATCCTACAGACAGGACAGCACATACCATGGTTGGAACGATGTCTGCAAGAAATCCTTTTGTAAATAAATGCACTGACAAAAACAGTAGCACATAGATGGTAGAAGGTCTCTTTATTTGTTTTGCTTGTTTAATATGGCATTTTAATGTCATAACATAGCATTTAATGCCATATTAATCACGAATGAAATGTCTTGATATCTTTCTTTTTTCTCCTACAGGTCATTTTGATGGCAAGGCGATGCCGTCAGCTGGTGTTTTACCATTTGTGCAGTCATTCATTTGTACATTTAACAACACATGCCACAGGACCATGACGGCAGATGAAAGACCAAAAGTCGTTGACAACTTCAACCAGTCACTGTAAGTAGGCATGCACATGTATTGTTTAAACTGTGTTCATGTGGCAGCTAGGCAGTAATGCAGCAGTATGCGTGTCAAATTGACAGATGGTTACAGAAGCAAGATAGTAGGTCTAAGGACCAAAAAAAGGAAAAGACAACAAACATTCAAACTTGACCACTGGTGAACTGTTGTGCATGCATTTCCTTTCTTTGTTATAAACGTGGGTTTTTTTTAATTACAATCAGATTTGTAAAACATCTGCAGTTACAGAACTATTTTAATTTGTTGACTATTTTGTTTATTTCACTTTTCATGGTAAAAAATGCATCTGTCACATAGCTTATATACCAGTCTTCCAGAAAACTGTTTAGGTAGGTGATCTGAAAAAAAATGCTCAGAAATATACTTTCACAGTAAGATATCTTTTAAAGATTAATACATTTGGACTGGAAAGGATTAAAGCTAGGTTAAAAGCTTGATGAGGTTTCTAAATAAACTTTAAAGCCTTTTCTACTACAACCATTCTCCATTATGTTCAATGTTTTGTTTGCTTATTTCACTGAATAGGCCTATTTAAAATTTAATATAGCTTTTTTTTTAAACTGAAATATATATTAATGTGTCTGCAATCAAGAAGGTCTGTATTAATATTGTCACTCGTGTATGTGTTTGTATTTTGCAGAATTACCAGAGTGATAGATGACCTGGAAATAATTTTGGCAAATAGAACTGATCGGGAAGAAATCTTTCGATTCATTGAAGATTTAGAAACTCTTGGCAAAATGAGAGATGTACTTAGTAATGGTACATCTATGGGTATGTCAAGGTTACAGTTGTAATTTGAAAGTAATATTTTCCAGTTTACTTCACTGCATTTACATTAAAGTAGAATACAAGTGTGGGTTTAGAGAATTAGGACGATCTTGATATTTAATGTTATGTTGATGTGATCACCACTTTGACATAAACAAATGAAGTTGACACATCAATAAACTGTTCTGCTTTGGACATAATCACACATGCAACAATACATGTATTTCTTGCTTGTTGATATTTTGTGACAAATATATGTGTCGGTGGGCCCATTGGGCTATTTCTCATTTCAACCAGTGCACCACGACTGGTATATCAAAGTCCGTGGTATGTGCTATCCTGCCTGTGGGATAGTACATATAAAAGATCCCTTTCTACTAATGGAAAAATGTAGTGTGTTTCCTTTAAGACTATATGTCAAAATGACCAAATGTTTGACATCCAACAGCCGATGATGAATAAATGAATGTGCTCCTTCTAGTGGTGTAGTTAAACAAAACAAACTTCTTTTCACTAACATGCGTACAAGCTTAGTTTTAATAGTGAATAATAAAAACATATATTTAGGTGGGGTTTTAACAGTTCACTCCTCAGGTACCTAAATATGCTGAATATGCGATTTTCAGAGTTTAGTGCTACACAAAAAGTTTTGCTGTCTTTATTCATTGATGAAAAGCTCATAACAATCACCATATTTTTCAAGACTCAGCAAAGCTTTGAGGATATTTTATCCAAGATTATATTAATGTGTGTTAAATCATCTGTGTTTTACAGGAAGTATAACACTTGGCAGTCTTCTGGTAGACCCTGGTAAACTACGCGAGCAAATAGTAAACCAGAGTATTGACCTGGGACATGATGGAATCAATGCACTATTGAATGCCACTCTTTCTTTCAGAAATGTGAGTAGTTCACTGTTTACTCAGTAGTAAATTAAATAAACTTTGTGTATTTTATGTCTCGTGTTTATTGTGATTGTGTGACAGCTGTATGATTGTTCGGGTTTTTTTGGGTTTTTTTTTAATAGAACTGTTATTTAATTTAACTTAAAATATTATTATGCAACTTGCAGCTAAGACATTATTTCTTTACCATTTGCTTCTAAAAAAAAGCAGTGACTAATTGCTGATTTTAGTGCTAGATTGGTCATCACTTACCAAGTGTCTGGATGTTATGAACATAGTTCCATACTTATTTAAACTGAATATTATTTTTTGTAATTGTTAAATTCTGGCAGTTATGAGGTAGAACAAATGTATCCATAATATACAGTACCCAGTTACTGTAAAATTATTTTTTAACAGCCATATATATCTTCTAGTGGTGTGAGGATATTTCCATGTTTGTTCAGTTTGGTGCGGTCACGGATGCTTGTTTGTATGCAAATTGTGATGAATAAGAATATTTGAATACTAGATTATTGGATCTGGAGGGATTGCCATTGAATGGAAGAACCTGCAGCAGTTTCTGGAAAATGTGATTCCAAGACCGGGAATGTCTCTGAATGACTCAGTGTCAAACCTGCGTGAACATCTCTGTAATGAGAGTCTGCTGACCACCTGGCTAAATTTCTCTGACCCAGCAGAGGCGGCTAACCTGAAACAGCAGCTGTGCTACAACTTGACCTTTGACCAGTTTGAACAGCTGTACCTAGACTTCCGAGACGACCTTGATGTCAACAAGACATTGAAAGAGGTATGGAGATTTGTAGCTCAACTCAAATGAATTGTATGAAATTTGGTTTGTACAGATTATAATGAGCAGTTTTAGGGTCTGAGATTTTAATGTTTAGTTTTTAATGTGCAGGCTTTTGTGCATTTATTGCTCATGTACTTATCACATACATGTAGTATGAATCAACAAAAAATACCTTTAAAGGGGAAGCTGAATCTGTGCATGATCATTGTCCATTTAATGTGATAATGTCACATGTTTCTGTTTTCCAGTTCTCACAGTACATTTTCAATAATACGGGAAAAGATTTCAATTTGGATCCTCAGAGTATACAGAGATTTCTGAGAATCTACGAGGATGTAAGTTACATTGATGTGTTCTACTTTAATGTTGTACATGTATGTATATACATCTTGTAGTTCTATTGTGAGATGCTGGTTAAGGCATCATTGTTTACTATTATAACAGTTGTGTTGTTATGGTTTTTGACCTAGGATCATGATATAGTGGGTGATGTACAAATCTGTACAAGTCAGCTTGTTTTGTTAGTTTTGTTTGAGATGTTCATTATATTTCAAAGTAGTAGGCTGCCACGGCTATATCTAGTGTTGGGAATCAGTTGAAATTTCATCATTGATCATCAGTTATAATCAGTTTGCACCAACCAGTCAACCAGTGGCTTATTTATAGCAGGCAGCTATGTTAAGCAAAATCCAAACGAATGAAGTTGGAGTTAGAGCTGGGCAGTATATCTTATATACTGTTCGGTATCAGTATCATATCAATACTGATTTACTGTACCGAGCAAATCTTAAAATACCGAAATGTCAGTATTGAAAAATGTTTTCTGTCATTTAATAAAACACTAATAATATATCAGACCAATGCAAAATGGCTGAAAAGAAGAGAAACGGGTATCGTTGTATTCCTCAGAATCTTGGGCATGCATTTCGATCTGAGTATACCGAAAATACCGCTCAATATTGATCTGCACTGCACCTTTCTTATACTTACCTGATGCCACACTTCACAAGGATCTTTTTGCGCTCAGGTCCAGTTGACTGCCATACACACATTGTGTTAAATATTGTGTTGAAAAATGAATTCCTTAAATGTAATGGCAATAGAAGCTGCCATCTTTGTCACTTAACATAGAAGTGTATATATAGATGGTAGCCTCTGATAATAAGGGCTGGCTGTCTACACAAAGTCGTATGTTATGGAGAAACCCCAACTTAAGGCCGCCACACCTGATCTAAACTTTCCTATGCTAAGCACAGGTTACATCTAGTGTGTTTGATATTGTCGACAGACCTAGTTAATACTTGCTTGACAAATTGTCAGAGTTCTAGGATATTAAACAAGCTTCCATTTTGTATCGTGTTTATGTAATATTTTAATATCCTCTTTATTACCCATAATTGATTTTAATTTAGTCACTGAACTCATTTGACTGGCATTCCGGTAAAGTTGTAGTGCGCCAGTCATATGACATCATATTGTGATGTTGAGGTGTAACATCCCACTTTATGTTCTAGTGGAACGTAACCCTTTGATATTAACCAAGTTATTTTGAACCGTATGGGTAATAATAAAGTTAACAGCCTGTTTGTATTTTAAACGGTTGTTGTTTTGTTTAAGTTGCTGGGTTTAGAGAGCCTGCAGTTTCTGTGGAATGACATTGTCCTCCTACAAGACGACCTGCGACCAGTGAACTCTTCCAATGTGTCCTCCATCATACAGTCGGTGGGAAAGATGGTGTGTGGCCGCAGCAACATCATGGGCTTCGACCCCAACAACAACAACCTCTTCTCCGGCAACAGTGGCACGTCAGCCTTCAGTGTTGGCTGCACCCTTAAGAGCAACGATAAAGAGGAGACAACTCACAAAATTGATGACTGTAAGAATGTATTTAAAAAAATTCTGTTCAGCAGTGGGGGGGGGGGGGGGGAACTATCGTATCTTTCTTTATTCTTTATTTTATCTTTATATATGAATAATACAAAGAACATGGCACATTTTAAAACATAAGTAAGAATATATTTAAATATAACATATATACAGTCATGTATGGGTTTTAAGTGAATAATGGCACACAATGTATATAATTTAGATGGTTTAATAATAATTAATAAAATTATACTGCTTATACTGAGGTAGAGGATCTGGACAGTTCTGTTTGTCTATGTAAAAACATTTCGTAACATGCCTGCCCAACTATTGGTGATATGTGAGCTGGGCAGTTTAGGAGGAAAAAAAATAATTCCAAGTTAGTTAAGCTGGTAAAATCTGGACAGTGTATTTCTATTTGTGTGTATAATATATTCCTAAGGGTTAATTTGGGGGGCATTTTGTCAAGAAATGTATTTCGGCCTCTACACCCTGATTACACGGACGGCATAATCTATCTTTTCTCTCTACTTTCCTATATCATCCTGTTTCTATTTTTGGTCTATTAGTAAACACCATTATCCTGACGATAACCCACTTCAGGCAGATTTGCATGATTTACTACTTAAATCTAGATTTATACACTCTACAATGTTGTTTTCAGCTAACGTGGCAGATTTGCATGATTTACTACTTAAATCTAGATTTATACACTCTACAACGTTGTTTTCAGCTAACGTGGCAGATTTGCATGATTTACTACTTAAATCTAGATTTATACACTCTACAACGTTGTTTTCAGCTAACGTGGCAGATTTGCATGATTTACTACTTAAATCTAGATTTATACACTCTACCACGTTGTTTTCAGCTAACGTGGCAGATTTGCATGATTTACTACTTAAATCTAGATTTATACACTCTAGATTTATACCACGTTGTTTTCAGCTAACGTGGCAGATTTGCATGATTTACTACTTAAATCTAGATTTATACACTCTACCACCACGTTGTTTTCAGCTAACGTGGCAGATTTGCATGATTTACTACTTAAATCTAGATTTATACACTCTACCACCACGTTGTTTTCAGCTAACGTGGCAGATTTGCATGATTTACTTCTTAAATCTAGATTTATACACTCTACAACGTTGTTTTCAGCTAACGTGGCAGATTTGCATGATTTACTACTTAAATCTAGATTTATACACTCTACCACCACGTTGTTTTCAGCTAACGTGGCAGATTTGCATGATTTACTTCTTAAATCTAGATTTATACACTCTACAACGTTGTTTTCAGCTAACGTGTGCAACCACAAGCTGTTTTATAAATGGTTTACACAGACAGCATTAGCCAAAAATGACCACTGAAAGTAATTTTGTCTAATACCCACATAATTTAATTATATATCAAAATATTGATCACAAGTTGGACATGACAATTATTTAGTTATGTTGAATAAAATACATTTCAGAACAAATGAAATGTTTATATTTTTAGGCAATAAAGTATTGGGCTTTTTAGCTGGTCTTACGCTGTTGTGACAGTGGTTTTAATCAGCTGTTAAATAGCTTAAAAACCTATCTTATGATAATGGCTTACTAAGTAATGTAGTCTTGTTTCTGAATTGTCCTTTTGAATGTGTGTTATTTTCAACAATAGTTCCTATGCATTAAGACATACTAAAGTTTGAATACAGAATTTATCATGAAGAAATACATCTTATTTTAGTTTGTTCTATTTTCCAGCATTTTGTGGAAAGCTGTTTAGTTCATTTGAGTCGAGTGATAATACATCAGTGTACACTAGGATATTGTGGCGACAGTTGAAACCAGTGGTTTTAGGTGTACTTCCATACTCTCCGGACAATGCAGTCACCAGAGAATTGATAAAACAAGTATGTTTGGATGTGTTTGTTATCTCATGTATGGTCAAACCTGCTCATACTGAGCCACCCATTTTAAATAGCCGCTTCGAGTTTGTATATTCTCCAGTTTAGTACATTTACACACATGAGATTGTTGTGTCTGATAGAGAAAGCTAAACTTGGTATGAAACTGATGTATGTAGCATGTATAGAGGATTCGTCATTAGACTGATTGTCATGTCTGATACAGAAAGCTAAACTTGGTATGAAACTGATGTATGTAGCATGTATAGAGGATTCGTCATTAGACTGATTGTCATGTCTGATACAGGAAGCTAAACTCAGTATGAAACTGATGTATGTGACATTTATAGAGGATTCGTAACAAGTGTTTTTTAATATGGATAATATCAACTGATTCTATGTTAATTGGTATGTCGAGACTCTTTCGAGACAAATACCAATTAACTAGATGAGGTTGATATTTTACATATTAAAAAAAATTAGTAGCAAATTCTATTTATTCAATACAACTTTAAAATATAACATTTTAATAATATTATATTTAGTAAATCACAGTTCTAAAGTAACCTTCATCAGTACTATGATGTCATCACGATTAGTAGATGTGGTTTGATGTCCCACACTTTAACTCAACCTTTACTCTCCAGTATACAAGTCTTGTTGGCTTATAAACAAATGACCCATTGACAGCAAAACATTATTAACCATGTTAATGTAGCAAATGGATGACATGGATATTATGGGTAAATTATAGGATTAATACCAAATGCCATGCTTATGACTGTTACATGAAACCAATGTTTTCTATTTGGCTAATAAGGACTAAATGAATGATACGGCATCTTGTGAGCTGTCATCTTATTATGTGTCATGCACACTAAATAAATGCAGCATACCAAAGAACAAGTGGCCTTTTATGCACGGCATTGAGAGACTGTGTGCATTGTTAGAGCAGGTTTTAATAATTGGATTTAATTGTTAACCATACAAGGCCGAATTTACAATGTATTTTGGTTTTAAACGCAGCTGGTTAAACATTGTAAGTATTTGTAGTTACAAAAGCAGTTTTCTTAAATTCTGCCTGTTATCTTTAACATAACTGAGCTTCATGAGTAAATGTCGATGGAAATAACCCAGAGATTGTCCAAACAATCTGTTATATATATAGCTGTGTTCTACCACTAACTGCTGTGTTCTTTTCTGCTGTCTCTGGGGGAAGTGCATATATGAAGTTTCTTGCTGATGATTATAAGTAGTAATAAGAGTAGTCTGTGTTGCAGAAGTGTATTTATTATTCACATGGTTCAACATAACCAAGTTAATAAAAAACATAAGAAGTAATAACAATATAAGTGGAAAGTGGAAAGCAACATCATAACGTGATATTGCTTCTCCAGTCCTAGCTCAGATTGTGCTTTTGAAATATAATGTCATTTCATCATCGATCTCCTAGTTGTGGTTGAAACATTTTGAGATGGTCCTTGTTATTCATAAAAAAATAAAATAACAATAATAATATGGATAATAAAGAAACTATTACACTCGTGTGTGAGTTGTGCTGATTTGACAAAACTTGTCTCAGGATTCATGTATTACTCTTGCTCTCGATTGGGCAATACAAGAATCCTGACACTGTTTTGTAAAATCAGTATGACATACAAGCTTGTGTAATAACACCTATTTCTTATGTGATGCTAATGTAGAAATTATCTATTTTTTGACAACTTATATCTACTAATTAAACAATATGCTGAGATATTAAACATGTTTTTTTTTCAAACCTAATTGGTATCTGTTTTGTGTTTTTCAGGCTAACCTAACATTTGAAACACTGGCATCACTTCTCGATTTGTTTGCTGATTGGAACACAACTGTTTCACCTGAGATTTTCAACTTCCTTAACAACAGCAATGCCATTGAGCAACTTAGGGTTGGAATGCTATGCCTTTGCAGTTTTGTAACAATCAATAATAATTTTTGGAGATAACATTGTTAGTCACCAGTGAAACTATTTGTGACAGTAGAACCAGCATTAATATCTGTAAATGGTAAAATAAAATAATTTTTTGCCCCTAAATATAACTAATTTAAACGTACCTTTACTGATTAAAATATTTTTCTTTGTAGCTGTCGTTAAAGCTTAAAAACGGAATTAATTGGTAATGTTTTGAATTTTTTTTATGGACATGTATATAAAATAGTTTTATTTGTTTTTAAATCTAAATTGGTAGTATCTAATAAATATTTATTTGTTTCAGATTTTCACTGGAAAAGATTCATGTAAATATCTGGAACGTTTGCTAAAAGAGTTTGGCAGTGCTCAGATACCACCAGATATGGCAAACAGAAGCATATGTGAATTTGTTAATCGTGTTTTATCTGACTCCTCAGAGTACAATTGGAAAGATGCACTCAATAACACATCCTTCATTGTGGGCCAGCTTCACAAGTATTTACGGGTAGTTAATGTGTACTATAATATTATATTTAAAAACGTGTGTTTGCATAATGGTTTTTTAATATATATATATATATATATATATATATATATATATATATATATATGAAGAGTCCACAGGAATAACCTGTGATGTCACACTTTTGGTATTCTGAGATAATTGAATTTTAAAGTTTACAACTTTGTAATAATGCAATTGTGAAATATTTATGCCTAAACAAGTGTGTTTTACCAACAAGCTTTAATGGCCTACCATAATTATATATTTTTATTTCATTGTGTTCCTGTGACCTTGACATACAGGACCTTTATAACATTGACTCGTTGTTTGGACATCACAGGTTATTCAAATGTTGTATTTTATGTTTTTGATAATATGACGTCTGGTTCACAATGACTCTTCATTATTTTCATTTCATTATTTACTACTTTCTATTTATTAATACAGTCACTGTGGTATAATAATTAACTTGACATGTTGAAAGTTTGCCTGTGTGACCTTTTTTGATGTAACATCACCGATGTCTACATAGCTAGCGTGGCGTTTCCTATTAAATGCATTTTAAATACATTTATATCATGTGAATGAGCATATTGTTTTATTGGGAGTAGTTTACAGTTAAAAAGTACCTACTCTAAATATGGGTTAGAGCAGATCATTGACAAATATGTCAAAAATGGACATCGTAGGTTCTTCCCTTGGACCCTTCATGTAAATATCTGAACAGAGATGAATACATCCAGAATTTTCTGGTATTTCAGTTTTAGTGCTACCCAAAAACGTTTTCTGTCCTTTTCTTGGGTTGACCCCTACTTTTCATGATCCTGCAAAATTTACTAGATTTTTTGCCTAAGGTAATTTGTATGTCTGATTGAGTCTACCTCTAATGTTTAAGCATTAAATGAGGACCCCTACCTTTGAGTGTTGAGTCAGAACTGCTATGTTTTAATATTCACTGGTATAGGAAGTGGGGGGGGGGGGGGGGCAAGAGGGCCATGTGTGCCCTCCCCCCACTTTGTAGCAGCAGTTATGGTTTTTATATATATATATATATATATATATATATATATATATATATATATATATATATATACACGTGTGTGTCACACACACACACACACTTTTTGCCTGTGATATTGAATGAAGACTTTCATATTTGAGTGTTATGGCAGGACACCAATACAGTCAACTCGTTATAACAGCCATGTTTGTCATATGCTTATATTGCTGTTATAAAGAGTTTGCCTATATAACGATTTCGTTAGAGTTATCTCCCTCAGCTAATTCGTTCACATTGCTAGCTTTAAAAATTTAGAACACATAATACTGTAATATGTAATAACTTACTAACAATGAAAGGACAACAAGAAAAGAAAAGAGAAAAGATTTAATTTGCTTTTAATTCAAATAACAAAATGAACAAACGTTTTTCTGAAACAAGGTGGACGAGCCGAGTTTCCAATGACAAGGGTGTTAGCTTGAATTTGGTACAAGTTTATCAAATAAACCCGTTTAATCCAAATTGTAGATGTTTTCAGGGTCATAATCGATTAGATCTTCCTGAAGTTGCTGTCGTCCCTCAACTACAGCACCGAGATCAGCACTGCCCGCTTCGCCATGTGCCATGCGATTGGAAATGTGTCGTTTCTTGAATTTCTGTAGCCATCCGGTTGAATAATGGAAAGTTTTATCTACCCCCATTTCTCCACCAAAACATTCTGCCTTCTCAGTTAGCATTAGATCGGTAACATAGGCGTTTTGTGACCGAACATCGGAAAACCACATGAACAGGGCCTGTTCTAAGTTGTCGTGTTTCCCAGTGCGTTGACGAATCAGCTTATTACAATCTTTCGGCACATTGGCCCATTTTGCTTTTTCGTGCAAAATATCACCTACTGTCGATCTACTGACAAGTTTCCCAAATTCTTTACTAAAGTGGCTTGCAATTTCATCTTGCATGTGTTTTGGGTGACTTTCTTTAAAATCTGCTATGTCTTTTTTTTTCACCAATTGACATTTGCGTACGGCGTCGTTTCATTGGAGGCTGCGACATGATTTACACATAATCCGTAAGACAATGAAAAACATCGACTAGGCCCTACAATAAATACTTTTTTTTTTTTTAATAAGCAGTGACATGACTAACTCAACTCAGGCATGTTTTTATTGCATCCCTACCCAAAACCAATGCACGTTTGAACATTACCGCTTGTGGTCACAGTTCTGTGCAGTCAACCATAGCTAATCCGGTGTAAGCCAGTCGTCGCCTGCACATCAAAATGTAGCTGAAAGGTTACGGCTAATTGTTGAACCACTCTTCCTACTTAGGATGACATAACATGCCTAAGATGTGTTCAGTGATTCTTTGCACCGTTGTAAAGATCGAACAATACATGAAATAGACACGTTTTTTCACCGTAAATGACTGCCGGTGCCGGAACTCGAATATTCCGTTATAATGATCAGATTAAAACTGAAACACGTTGGTTCCCAGTAAAAGTGTGCCGGTACCCAAATATTCTGTTGTAATGGATACCGTAATAACGAGAGTTGACTGTATATATGTTTCAGTGTTGAGTTTGGACTCCCATGTTTAAGTCTTTGAGTAGGACTCCTATGTTTGAGGTTTTAGTCTGAACTTTATCTTTGAGCCATTAGTCATGGCTCCCATGTTGAGGTTTGTCAGGACTGTCATCTTTTAGTATTGAGTCAGGACATGTTTCAATGCAGTCCAGACTCCCATGTGTGAGCGCTAACTCAGGACTCCCATGTTTGAGTGATGAATCAGAACTCCCTTGTTTGAGTACTGAGTGTTGAATTAAAACATTTTAAAGGGACAAACTTCGTGTATTCCTTTTCTTTATATCTATCAGTCTGATTTATTTTTCTTGCAGTGTTTCAATTTTAACAAATTTGTGCCATTCAAAGATGAAGATGACCTAGTCAAGTACAGTCTGAAACACATTCATAACAACACATTCTGGGCAGGTGAGTCAAATGACTTTATCAAACACATTCATAACAACACATTCTGGGCAGGTGAGTCAAATGACTTTATCGACATTCATAACAACATATTCTGGGCAGGTGAGTCAAATGACTTTATCAAACACATTCATAACAACACATTCTGGGCAGGTGAGTCAGCATGACTTTATCAAATATATCATAATAACACATTCTGACAGGCAGGTTAGTCAGATGGGTATGACTTTATCAAAAATATCATAACACATTCTGGGCAGGTGAGTCAAATGAGTATGACTTAATCAAATACATCATAACAACACATTCTGACAGGCAGGTTAGTCAGACAGGTATGACTTTATCAAACACATCATAACAACACATTCTGGGCAGGTGAGTCAAATGACTTTATCAAACACATTCATAACAACACATTCTGGGCAGGTGAGTCAGCATGACTTTATCAAACACATCATAACAACACATTCTGGGCAGGTGAGTCAAAGGAGTATGACTTAACCAAATACATCATAACAACACATTCTGACAGGCAGGTTAGTCAGATGGGTATGACTTTATCAAACACATCATAACAACACATTCTGGGCAGGTGAGTCAGATGGGCATGACTTTATCAAATATATCATAATAACACATTATGACAGGCAGGTTAGTCAGATGGGTATGACTTTATCAAACACATAATAACACATTCTGGGCAGGTGAGTTAGATGGGCATGACTTTATCAAATATATAATAATAACACATTCTGGGTGGGTAGAGGGTGACTAGAAATGCACAAATTAATAATATACAGATATTCATATTTTAAGCAGGAACATGTAAGTACAGTCGAATCCACTTAATTGCATATATGTTTACAACATAAATTGGTCATTTGCTTATTTGTCTATTGCACTGAACCTTTTAGCATTAAACCAATATAAATTATATCACATAATCGAATAGTTTTATAAATACAAATGTTAATTACATATGAAAACCTCCCAAAATCTAGAAAAATATATCGTATAATGTTCCACAAATCTTTAATATTTTACCACAACAAAGCTGAATGGTCTTTGTTGGTTAAATACTATTGTGCACACCATGTGGCCTCAAGATGAATATTTTCTATATTGTTTTTACTTTATAATATTTTAAATCGTTTTAAATGCTATTAAAATTACAAAAAATATTGAAACGAAAACAAAATCATGTAAAAACGCATGCAATGTACAGTGTTGACAAACTATGAATGCTCATGCACAAAGACTCATCATTTAAGTTTTGAGGGGCGGGATTTAACTAAGTCGGTTGAGTGCTCGCTTGAAGTGCTTGCGTCGCAGGATCGAACCACCCATGTGGATCCATTCAACTGATTGGGTTTCTCGTTCCAACCAGTGCACCACAACTGGTCAAAGGCCTTGGTATGTGCTTTCCTGTCTGTGGGAAAGTGCATATAAAAGATCCCTTGCTGCATTAAGAAAAGTGTAGCAGGTTTCCTCTGATGACTACGAGTCAGAAATAACAAATGTTTCACATCCAATAGCCCATGATTAATTAATCAATGTGCTCCAGTGGTGTTGTTAAAGAAAAAAAACCTTTAAACTTTAAACGTAACTTTTTATATGATTTGTCCTTTCTTACAATATCACTTAAAACAATACTGACAACGGAAATCAATTAGTTGATAAAACTTATAAAACATTCCATGCAGTAGTGGTATAGTCCAGTTATTTTTATATGTATACATGCATTAGCTTAGCTGTTGATAAAACTGAAAAATATTCCCAACAATTCTACTGAGTTACTTCGACATGTGAAATTCAAGGCAGTTATGTCCCAGAATAAATTTAATAAAGATAATTAAATATGTTTTTACAAGGCGCGACATTGGTGTTGCCTGACAGTTATTGACTGGGCAAAGTCAGGTTGATCAAAGCTAAGTTTTTGTTCACATCATCCACTGGTGTGAGACCTGCTTGTAATGTAGTCATTTTTAACAGTTGGATTTCTTTTTCTTGTTTTAGCTCTGGTATTCAAGAATATTCCCGACAATTCTACTGAGTTACCTCGACATGTGAAATACAAGATACGCATGGATTCAAGCAAAGTAGACAGCACAAAACACCTGATGGCCAAGTAGGCAGTAATATATCGACCATTTCCCTGAGTTTTAGTGCTTTTCAATTTTATTTTAACTTTATTTTCCTATTTGTATCAAGTTAATGTTCTAATGCATGCTGGCCTGGGCTCAGACATCAGTTATCAGTGCTATCTGTCCTATGGTTGATGGTTAGTTATTACCGTAAGTAAGAGACAAGTCCAGTTATCAGGGCTATCTGCCCTATGGTTGATGGTTAGTTAGTACCGTAAGTAAGAGACAAGTCCAGGTAGTGGACTTACACCTCGCTACTAAATGAGTAAAACTCACTTTGAGTGGGAGCTGGTACCAGTATGACAGGCGGTCTACATTAACCAAGAGAGATGTCCATGTAGTGGACTTACACCTCACTTTGAGTGGGAGCTGGTACCAGTATGACAGGCGGTCTACATTAACCAAGAGAGATGTCCATGTAGTGGACTTACACCTCACTTTGAGTGGGAGCTGGTACCAGTATGACAGGCGGTCTACATTAACCAAGAGAGATGTCCATGTAGTGGACTTACACCTCACTTTGAGTGGGAGCTGGTACCAGTATGACAGGCGGTCTACATTAACCAAGAGAGATGTCCATGTAGTGGACTTACACCTCACTTTGAGTGGGAGCTGGTACCAGTATGACAGGCGGTCTACATTAACCAAGAGAGATGTCCATGTAGTGGACTTACACCTCACTTTGAGTGGGAGCTGGTACCAGTATGACAGGCGGTCTACATTAACCAAGAGAGATGTCCATGTAGTGGACTTACACCTCACTTTGAGTGGGAGCTGGTACCAGTATGACAGGCGGTCTACATTAACCAAGAGAGATGTCCATGTAGTGGACTTACACCTCACTTTGAGTGGGAGCTGGTACCAGTATGACAGGCGGTCTACATTAACCAAGAGAGATGTCCATGTAGTGGACTTACACCTCACTTTGAGTGGGAGCTGGTACCAATATGACAGGCGGTCTACATTAACCAAGAGAGATGTCCATGTAGTGGACTTACACCTCACTTTGAGTGGGAGCTGGTACCAGTATGACGGGCGGTCTACATTAACCAAGAAAGATGGTTTTGTTTTTCAATTTACATGGGGCGGAACATAGCCCAGTGGTAAAGCGCTTGCTCAATATGCGGTCGATCTGGGATCGATCCCCATCGATGGGCCCATTGGGCTATTTCTTGTTCCAGCCAGTGCACTATGACTGGTATATCAAAGGCTGTGGTATGTGCTATCCTGTCTGTGGGATGTAAAAGCATATAAAAGATCCTTGCTGCTAATTGAAAAGAGTAGCCCATGAAGTGGTGACAGCGTGTTTCCTCTCTCAATATCTGTATGGTCCTTAACCATATGTCTGATGCCATATAACCATAAATAAAATGTGTTGAGTACATCGTTAAATAAAACATTTCCTTCTTCAATTTACTACTATAGACACACACATTTTCATACAGTATGCATTAATGTACCTATTATTTCAACCAATTGTATACAAGAAATTCATCTATTTCTCTTTTTAAGTTTTATATCCATTGTAATAAAATGCACAGCAAATAAATAAATGTATTAATAAATGTATAAACTAAAAAAGTAATGAAAACCACCAATTAAACATAAAATGAAGAAAAACCCCACAGAAATATACCATTGGTTTTTCACAATTAAAACTTTGCTTTGTTAATGATATTATTTATTTCACCAGATATTGGCATCCTGGCCCGCGTGGACGTGCAGGGATCGACACGAAGTACCTGACGTACGGATTTGCATTTATCCAAGACATGGTGGACCATGCTTTGATCCGCTTGCAGACAGGTGTTCAAGAGGAGGTGGGCGTCTTTCTGCAGCAGTTTCCATACCCGTGTTATGTGGAAAACAAGTGAGTGGTTAATGGCTTAAACCTGGAATTGTGCTTGGGGAAGTACATTTCTTGTCAAAAGCTGAAGTTATAATGTGGTAAAAACCTCACCAAATGGACTACTGGCAGCATTGTCTTTATTTGTAAGGTGGTTTTGTCAAGTAAAGTTAGGTAATAAATTTGACACAAATTTAGACTGTCCATTTAATAAAATGTGATGAGTATTTTGGGTTTTAAATTTGTAAAAATAAAACTTTGCAAAAATATTATAATCAGGGTTCGCCTGAAAAACCCTGGAAAGTGGTTAAATTTTATTTTCATCCAGGAAAGTGCTTAAAACTCCTAGAAAAATGAATTACCCCCCTGGAAAGTCCTGGAATTTTATTATGTTATATATACTCTTCAAAAAAAGAAACGCAAAAGGGTACAAATGGGTTATAACTCCGTTTTTTTATGTTTCCTACCGGTTCATGCTTTGTGAATATAAGGTCATTGCATGTCCCAAACACATTCCCACGGTTACATTCGATAAAACGCAGCTACTGTACAATAAAGTTCCAAAATGTGAATATTCGCAAAAATGCAGCCACGTGCAAACCATGTCACCACTGCACGTGCGTTGTCTGCACGTGCAATATGAACACCGACAGTATAAAAGTGCAGGGTGTTCGCTTGCCTGGCCTCTGTATCTGGCCGACAGTTGACAATCCAGGACATGCCACGTCTCAGTGAACCGCAGAGAAACAATGCCATCGGCCGACTAGATGCAGGCGAATCCAGAACGGCCGTTGCCAGGGCATTCCATGTGTCCCCAAGCACCATCTCCAGACTGTGGGACCGTTACCAGCAACATGGATCAACACGTGACCTCCCTAGATCCGGTCGACCACGGGTCACTACCCCCGGGCAGGACCGCTACATCCGGGTACGCCACCTTCGGGAACGATTGACTACTGCCACCTCCACAGCCGCAGCAATACCAGGTTTGCGCAGGATATCCGACCAGACCGTACGGAACCGCCTACGTGAGGTAGGAATTCGTGCCAGACGTCCAGTTCGAGGTGTCATCTTAACACCACAACACCGTCGACTCCGACTGCAGTGGTGCCAGATTCATCGACAATGGCCTCAACTGCGATGGAGACAGGTGTGGTTCAGTGATGAGTCCCGATTTCTGCTCCGACGTCATGATGGAAGATGTCGCGTGTATAGGCGTCGTGGTGAACGTTATGCGGCAAACTGCGTGCAGGAAGTGGACAGATTCGGTGGGGGTAGTGTCATGGTGTGGGCAGCCATCTCACACACTGGCAGAACTGACCTGGTCCACGTGCAGGGCAACCTGAATGCACAGGGCTACATTGACCAGATCCTCCGGCCACACATCGTTCCAGTTATGGCCAACGCCAACGCAGTGTTCCAACATGACAACGCCAGGCCTCACACAGCACGTCTCACAACGGCTTTCCTACAGAACAACAACATTAATGTCCTTCCTTGGCCATCGATATCACCGGATTTGAACCCAATTGAGCATCTATGGGACGAGTTGGACCGACGCCTTCGACAGCGACAACCACAGCCCCAGACCCTGCCCGAGCTGGCAGCAGCCTTGCAGGCCGAGTGGGCCACCATCCCCCGGGACGTCATCCGTACTCTGGTTGCTTCAATGGGCAGGCGGTGCCAGGCAGTTGTCAACACACGCGGAGGCCACACCCGGTATTGACCTCAGATGACCTTGACCTTGGTGGTGTGTCCTATCATTTACTCACAATGGACTAGAGTGAATTGTGAACAATCCTGCAACATTTGGTAATTATCGGACTCACCATTCAATAATTAAATCAATTCTCCAAATGTTACGACAATGTGGTTTTGCGTTTCTTCTTTTGAAGAGTATATATATCTTCTTTTTTTTTTCATTTAATAATATTATTTGGAAAATATATTTATAAAGAATCGCATTTGACATCTGATTCCAAACTATATCCTTCACGTAACTAATTATAAGAAGTCGACTGCCATTGGTCAACTGTTAAAATATATACACAGTAAGAAGGCGTGGACATAAAAGAACACAACTTGTGATTGGTTGAATAAATTATGTATCTGTCAGCAGTCTTTTTTCTGACGTTTGTGAGTTGAAACTACTGACAAAGATAAATAATTTAGTAGATAGCTGTAACCAGCGCCTTACAACAAAACAAATACTCCTAAGGCTTATGTCTGCTATGCATCTGTGCAGCGAGACTCATGCAAAAGTTGAGAACTTGTAGTTGACAAATATTCTTTTGATCTCCATTGAAGTCTTAGATGACTCAATACACATCAAAATGGTATCCACTTGTCATGTCAAGGTATGTCAACGAAGCAACCAATTAACTAAATAAACCATCATTTTATGGGTTAGTTTTAAGTGTTTGTAATATAAATTGGTGGTAACAAAGAGTCCACTTCAAGAGATTATTTTTGTGCTATCAATGAATAATGTGATTGACATTTAGTTACTCACGGAAACGGGTATAATTCCGGTAAATTTCGTATTTGAAACACGATGTCACTAATGAGTTTAAAATAATTATTAATGAAAATAAAACATGTTTATATGATTTATGTAATTTTGTCATTAGGTACTTTTTAAAAACCACAAATAAAGAATGATTTAAAGTGCATGTACATGTACTCTATTAGCACTGACCTATAAACGTAATACCGTAAATGTATTAATTAATTTTTAGACGTTTTGTGACTTACAATTTTTTTTTTTCTCTCGAAATAATAGATCTGGATAATACCAGTATTTAAACATTACTCTCTTACTACATTACTACAGAAAAAAAATCTGGATAACATAAATTAAACATAAAATTTTATTTATTTATTTTTATATAACAACAACCCAGTACATTGTTTATTTATTGATTGTTTATTTGTAAGTGACTGATAAGTCTTTTTTTTTTTTTAAATACTTTGATTGATTATTATTCCATCAGGGTTTTAGATCTCATTAATTTGAGCACAACTGGTTTTTTGTGTGTTCTGAGCACTCTTAGATCTTGTTAGTATAGTAATGTTATTAACAGCTGGTAAAGATGTTGCTGAAATCCATTTCAAGTTATATCAGTCAAATTAAGCTTAATATTTTAGTGGTATTGAAGTAAAAATATTTTTGAGGTTAGCATTTAACATTGTTTGTACTCAATTTTGGCTTGCTTGTTTTGGGCATATATATTTTAAGCACAATGTTTATCGCCTCGACTTTGGTGCAATCAAAAAGCCCCATCTATATAAAATTATATAATTCTGAATCTTGACCAAAAATAAATGGATCTTGACCAAAAATAATTGAATGCCTCAAAAAGAAATCCACAATGTGGTTAGATATGTATTATGGTTATGGAGTGTTTTGCTGTAAGATCCAGCATTGAGACACAGATGCATGCACACCTGCACACACAGTCAAAAATAAATCTGCACACTACAATATATTTTTTATTTATGTATTATACAACTTTATTATCTATGTGATATATAGGGAATAACTGGTTACTGTCTTAATTCTGTGATGGTTAGAATGGCAAATGTAGCAAGGCTCTGCTGAGGTGCATTGGCCATTCGACCTGAGCAGGATAAAGCTGATATCTTAAGACAGTAACCAGTTATTTATTTAATCCTACAATCCTACAGGAATATTCGGAAAATCTTTATTTATTCCAGTTTTGTGTACGCAAATCGAATATTGTCAACCTAGTAAGGCTTTTGTCATATGACGTCATACGAGATACATGACGTCATTATTTGTAAGAAGCTAGCTACATTCTGGCACATTCAAAAAGTGTTTCTAAACTCTAATTCATAAATAAATATACAAGTTTTGTATTGTTATCGCAAAAGTAAACATTATTTGTATTTATTGTTCTTCAACAAATGATTTAAAGAGTATGTTTATTGAAAATCTAGTCTATAATACTTGAGTCGAGTCGGCTTATGTCACGTGACCTATATTTTTGGTCATTGACCAAAAATATAGAGATTTATCTAGTCATCATATCTTGCCAATGTATACAGTGATTGCTGGATAAATCTAGATTAGGTGTAGCTCATATTTGAGACATAACAACCACTAAATAAACAGTTTACTGGGGTGTCGTTAAAAAAAATCCTTTCCAGGTAATGTATTCAGACTCCAGAAAAAATGTAAAAAAGTCCTGGTAAATGAACCAAAATGGTGCTTAAAAGTCCTGGAAAATGAAAATATTTTAGTTGTATGAACCCTGTATAATAATTGTAATTGTTTGTTTGAATTTGCTTTTGAAATATGAAACATTATATTGTAATTCGCAAGTAAGATCCATTAATTTAATTGTATGTGGCATATGAATTGGGGTATTTATGCATTTTGTTAATGATATTGCACAATAAAATGTATTTCAGACCTGTTTATAAATGTTTGATCAATGAAATTGTTTGATACCTGAATTTATAGTCCTTCCCACGGGGAACACCTTTTTTTCATACTATGAAATTTAATACAAGTTATTTATTTATGGAGCAATTATTTTCTAAATTGCACACAAAAAATAGTATTTTTTTGTTATTTCTAAAACATTTTTATTTTTATAAATGTCAAACCAAACAGAAATTATTTACAAAAAACATTTTTGTAGGAGGATGGAATAAACTATAGTATTAATTTAGTAGCTTTTATTTATCAGGTTGACGCCACACCTCCACATTATTTTATATTCCTTTGATACTAATATAGCCACATTTTTCTTCTCCGTTTAAATAATCATCATAATCATGACAAGCTGAGATAGATACAAAATACACAGGCAAGTTTATTGTATTATTACTTCAATTTTTTATATTATTATCTGGAAAACGTAAACCTGAAGAATTTTTTTGTGTGCTTATAGAATTTGTAGATAAACTGTTGTTGACATGAATTAAAAGGATTGGTTTATTAAGGCAGTGCCACTTGAATTGAGTGCCTTGTGTGAGGATAGCTGATTGTTTTGCAACAGATAATTTCAGAAATGGCCGTTCTTGTATGAGGCACTTGTATCTTATGGTGCTGCCGTTTATTCATCATGTACTATAAAAGTATTCATGCTGAGGGTATTTTGATCCTGAGTATTTTCATGTTTTTCTATTGCTTTAGGTTTGTGTTTGCGATTTCACGAACCCTGCCGATGTTTATGGTCCTGGCATGGATCTACAGTGTAGCGATGATAGTGAAGGGAATCGTGCACGAGAAGGAGTTGAGGCTGAAAGAGGTGATGAAGATGATGGGGCTCGGGAACAGCGTTCACTGGCTGGCTTGGTTTATTAATGCCTTCGTCATGATGTTAGTAACCGTCATCCTCCTCGTCATTGTCTTAAAGGTAAGAATGTTTCGACATTTTAACATGTAAACTCAGGATAATTCAAGATTCATATTTGATATTTGAAGTAAAAAGGAGAGATGTCTTACAGTATTACTTTTTGGATGGTGGTGGCAGTGATGGCATCAACTTTCACAGTCTAAACATTTCTCGTTTAGATCAGTTTCTCAGCTTTCTCACAAACTATTAGTCCTAGGTAAATGAACCTTGGTTTATAGTTGCACATATGCAGCGAAATGTTTTATGGTAGGTGAGATATTTAATTCTGCAGATTTTTTGTATATTTTTTTTATTTGTCCACCAAGTTGTAATGATATTCAAAGCTTAGAAACACTTAACTTTTTTAATAAAGTTACTGATTGTTAAATAAATGTTATGAAGTTATTAAACATTTGTTATTACAGGAATTAAAAGGACATTATTTTAATTATGTAGTATTATTAAACACTGAACTATTTTTTTCATTAATTAAAAAACTGACACTACTGTCTGGAACCAATACTAAATAATAAAATGGAAGTACTTCTAATTTAAATTATTAAAAACGGCTCCAATAGTGAAAAATATGTTGTAGTATTTAAAAACTAGGGCCTGTCCGTTTAACGGACCAGGAAGTGTTGTTTTAACATTTGTTGATAAATGTGAAGTCACTGGTTCGTGCATGCTGACAGGCTTTTTAAAAAATGTGATGTGTACGACTATTGATGTGTGTGACTATTGATTGCTCCACAAAATTTATATATGAGTATGTATGTATGCATATGTATTTTGAATTACAGAGGGTCATGATGACCACCTCCTTTGATTTCATCCCTTTTTGGGGGACAGATTTTTTGTAACGGAATTTTTCAAAAATATTACAAAATAAATAATGTATGTGTTTCTATCACAGTTAATTAAGAAGACTGTCATTTTATTTCTGCTCGTTGTGTAGGTGGGATTAATCATGGAGCACTCAGACCCCAGTGTTTTGTTCTTGTTCATGATTGCATTCACGATCTCGACCATCATGCAGTGCTTTCTCATCAGTGTGTTCTTCTCGCGGGCAAATCTCGCGGCCGTGTGTGGAGGCTTCATCTACTTCGTGCTCTATCTGCCGTACACCCAGGTCGTGCAGTGGGAGGAGTACTTAAGTACAGCCCAGAAAAGTCTTTCAGTAGGTTTTCTTCATTATGTTGCTTTAGTACCTCACTTCTCAATATTCAGGCAATTCTCTTTAAAGTACCAGGCCCATAGGAATTATATTTAAAATGAAAGGGTGTTTGTCAAAAGTGGAGGGGGTGGCCACAGTCTCTAATGGGAGGCTCAAGTAACATTTTTATTTATATTTATATAGCATTTAGCTTTCCCAGTTTCTGTATGGGCCTCAGGACATGTACATAAACAAGTCTTTATTTAAATGTATATAAACACTGATTTATTTAATTGTATCTTTATTATAATATTAAAACATGCCTTTGTTTAATTTCTCTTTATTTTTTAGTGTTTGTCATCAACAATAGCATTTGGGTTTGGCTGCAGCTACATTTCACGCTATGAGGAACAGATGATAGGAATCCAGTGGAGTAACCTGTATGACAGTCCTCTCACCAACGACACTTTCAGCATGGGCTTTTGTATCTGGATGATGTTAGTCGATGCCGCCATCTATGGACTTCTCACTTGGTACATTGAAACAGTGTTTCCAGGTACAATAATATAATCATTCTTATTAACAACTGTTTGGTAGCTAGTAAACAGAAAATAGATTGACAAGTTATGCATTTTGGATGTATGTTTGTTGAATGTTCCTTAACATTGGCAAAGGTTCTATGCCCATGCTTATAAAACTTTCGAGTCTAGACTCGTATGTTTAATGATGTAACAGGTAATTTGTATATATCTTGCCATGATGTTAAAGTCTGAACACTTCTTTATAATCTTGAGTCTAGACTATATAAGTTTTATTAGCATGGATCCTAGAATTCTGAAAAATGCAACTATCAGATCTGGTTGTTTTTGTTTCTTTAGGGTTTTTTCCAGTTCCACTGGCTATTAATGTAAGACCATTTGCCCCAATTAAACACATACTAGTAAAATAAAAATACAAGTGATAAAAATATTAAGGACATATGTTTTTTTGTACATTAATATCTGGTGTCTCGTTATGAAGGGCATCATGTTTTTATATAAGAATTCAACATTAAGAGACATTTAATTCAGTCAAGTTGACTTTCTCTGCTACAGGTGATTATGGCATCCCCAGGAAATGGTATTTCTTCATCCAAAAATCCTACTGGTGTGGCATTCAGTTCGAACCTAATGATAACGATCCTTCCCTTGAGATCAACAACATGAACACAGATTGTAAGTTTTTGCTTCTTCAGTAAACATCTTCATTGTTCTTTTGAGTTATTAGAGACCTACTGCATCCCAGTAAAAACAAACACATGTATTGATTTATTGTGTGTTGCACCATGAGTCTGTGTTTAGATGCTAAACTCCACTCAAGCATTCATCTTTATATTGATCAGCTGTGATGACCATAATTAAAATTATATTAAATAATCGTATATTTCTACAATTCTCCCTATTTTTATTTAGACATATATATATTTTTTTTTTTAATTCATTGAACATCTTAATTCTTATGTAAGTTATTCAGTGTAAAATTAATTTTTACGGATATTTTTTAATACTATATTACCTGGCTAAATTAATTTAACTGAAGTGTATCTCTTAGGTGACCCAGCAAACATTGAAAGTGAACCAGAAAACCATAAATTAGGTGTTGCGATTCGGAACTTGAAGAAGGTGTACAAGTCTGGGAAAAAGACAGCAGTTGATGGGCTGAGCATGAACTTCTATGAAGGGCAGATTACCTCATTTTTAGGTCACAATGGAGCTGGGAAGACCACTACCATGTTTGTTTGTTTTACTATTTTAATACTTGCATGTTCCAATGAGTATTTTTTGTATTATATACTGAACAAAATAAGAAACTTCCGCTAACTTTGCTTGAACATAACTTGATGAAAACAAACCGGGGGAATAATTGTTATATATGCGTTTAAAGAGTGTTCCATGATGCATCGTTTGGTGCAAAAATCATGGCAGAAACTGGGAGAAATTTTGACCAAGTGTGGTAGGGGTTAAAAAAAAAACACCCACTTAATAACGGGTATGACCACCTCTTGAATTGACCACTGCAGTGCATCGCAGGCGCATAGAATTGACTAAAGTGTTGATTTCTGCCTGTGGAATATTGTTCCATTCCTGAATGAGCGCTTGACGAAGTTCGTTGACGTTAGCGGGTGGGTTGGGACGATGCCTCAATCGTCTGTCCAGACTATCCCAAACATGCTCGATGGGGTTGAGATCAGGACTTTCAGCGGGCCAGTCCTCAATGAAATCAATGTTATTTGTCCTAAGAAAATGTACAGTGTCTAGCTGTATGAGAGGTGGCATTATCATGCTGAAAAATCGAGATGTTGGCATTGTTATGGAACAGAGGAATAACGTGATGAGCGAGAATGTCATCGCGGTAACTTTGAGCATTTAAATTGCCATCAATGACGACTAGTGGTGAATGATAACCATGGGCAATGGCTGCCCAGACCATGACTCAATCCCCACCCCCGAAACGATCTCGTTCAAGAACACAACAGTTGGCATAGCGTTCATTTCTCCTACGGTAGACGTGCACCCTGCCATCACCAAGTTGTAAAGAAAATCTGGATTCATCCGAAAAAAGAACGGTAATCCAGCATCGCTGTATCCAACGAGTGTATACACGTGCCCAATTAAGATGATTTAGACGATGACATTGCGTTGAAACGCATCCGACGTAAGGACGTCGGTGCATGTAAACCGTTCTCCCGCAGACGATTACGAACAGTTTGCCCACTGATTCGGTTATTATGAAGCCCAAGTGTGTTAGCAGCAGTAGCAGTGGCAGTTTGGAATCGATTGCACAAATGTGTGTTCATGATATAGCGGTCTAGACTACGCGTTGTAACATGCGGACGTCTACGGCGTGGCAAGTCGTTGGTGCTTCCTGTCGTTCGAAATCTTACGCGAAGATTTCGTATCACTCGACCAGAACACCCAACATGCCTTGCAACATCTTCTGTCGACATGCCAGCATCAAGCATGCCAATCGCCCATTCACGTAAATTATTGGGTATTCTTGGCATACTAAAAATGCTACAATGTGAAAAACGTTTTTTTTTTTTTTTTTTTTAATTTTAAGCGTTTTCGTTCACTTGACAACAATGTCAGTAAGACAAGTAAAACAAATTGACCGAATACTACACGGGACATGTCGAACCATGCATGCACATGCAAATTGAATTTCACTTTGTCGACGATTAACAGTGCAAAAATAATCGATAAAATTCATGAATCCTGATAATACAGCTCACGGCTAATACTACCTATATAATTTCATTACACAATGAATTCTTTAACACAACAAATACTATATGTACAAATCGGAAGTTTCTTTTTTTGTTCAGTATATACTCTCACCCTGTTGAGTCATTGTCTCTATTAAGTCGTGCCATTTGGGAGTTTACTCCTTTTTAAAGTATTACACCAAATACCATTTGTTTACATTCCAAGTCTCACAGTAAGATGTGTAGACAGTCAAATAGCTAAGAAATTTTAAGTATATTCAATTATTTGTTACATTTTACCTCAAAAATTCTTTTTTCTACATAGGAACCAAAATAGGTCAAAAACACATAGACCCATATAACAATTAAAACATTTGTAGTTTTCGTAATTTATGGCGATCATGCCCAAAATATATATCGAAGTGTCGTCTACATGTGCATGTTTATTTTTACGCATTAGTGAGTGATGTCAGTAAAAATGTGAGGCCACACTTGCAGTCAATAATTTTTTCATGCAAGCAAATAAGGGCGCTAAAATTTGAAAATGTAAACTAAGATGTAGATCAGTACAGTTTTACATTAAAAATATGCTATTACTACAATATATATAGTGAGTATTATATTTTAATAAGTATTTAAAAAATATTTAGATAAAAAATACAGTTAGAAATAACCAAAGCTATTTAAAAAACAAACAAAAAGTTTGTCCCACCCTATCTTGCAAGCAATATTTTAAACACCATGCAGCAATCTGCTGACCACTAAATCAATAATGTTTTTCATAAAAACACTTCCTTTTTTATTGATTTCTTTAAGACATAAATTCAACCAAGCAAATTGCAGCTATATACTTTGTTCTTATAACGTTTTGCACTTCTATACTTGAACATAGTAAATAAAACGACTCAATAGAGTTGTGCTTTTTCATTTAGTGAGCGGGGGTAGACTGATTTTAAGCATGTGTGTACTTTTGATGGCATCAAATATGTAGATTTTTCTGCATTGTTGGTTCAAGTAACAATTAAAATTTTCATTTGACTAATAATTATAATAAAATTACAAAGCAGTTTTAAAATATACTAATACAATTATTAAGTACCTTGCCTCACCAGGGTCCCATGCTAAAATGGGTTTACTTGTTGACCATTTGACATTTGGGTCACCATTGATTTCATTCCAACTTAAGATGATTTTGTTGCTTATATTCAGTTGAGGTTCATGGCTCTTATTCTGAGCACACATCTCAATCATTTGGGAGTGTCTCCAGGACAATGTGGTTTTATGTTATTTGTTAGAGAGATGTCTGTTTAGTGACTTTACACCTTCACATTGAGCTGTTAAAACTCACTTTGGGTGGAAGCCGTTTTTGGGATGCAAAACCCATTACCTACCAGCCTTAAATTTATGTTGATTTTATGGTAATTTTCTCATCTGTTGACTTTAATTATTGTAAAACAAACTAAAAATAATATATCTCAGTTTTGGGGTGGGTTTTTTGTATTTATTATTCTTTATCTTTGCCATTTGGCATGCTGGTAATTCTCCCCATCAAATTGGGTATCAGTGGTGCAAGAAGAAACACAGTTTTCTACTAAAATGTCATTGCCTTCTTTAATCAATTAAGAACTAGTTAGAATAGTTATTTAAATGAACTGGGTTTTTTTGTTTTTTTCAGGTCCATACTAACAGGCTTATTCCCACCCACCAGTGGGACTGCATTCATCTATGGCAAAGACATTCGAAAAGACATTAACAACATTCGACAGAATCTGGGCATGTGTCCCCAGCACAATGTCCTCTTTGACTTGTGAGTTGTTCATATAAATAAAGGTTTTGTTCTAAATCTTCTCTTAAATGTATATTGAATATGATCCAAATATTAAGAGTGAAAGTCAGGTTTACATCTAAAAGTTGACAAGTTATGTCTCGACACAACCAAGCTAACATATATTTATGGCAGTAATAATGTTCTGGATGTATTCAGTAGTTTTGAAAAAGAAATAAAAAAAATGAATGAAAACATTTTATTTAAATATGAAAAATATTTCTGTATTAAATATTTTACAGCTAAAGTAAAAAAAATTAATGTCCATTTGTGACATGTATCACTTTAATTGCTGGTTTTGTTGCTTTTCATTTACTTTTTAATTGTTAGAAAAGTGATTAAATATGGTTATATATTATGTATTGAACACCTTTTAAATGTTAATCCTGTTTAAGATGGACATGTGTTCCATGTACTCCTCTCAGTCAGTCTTATTGACGTCAAATATGACTGGCTGAAATTTAAACAGAAAACTTATTTTTTCATTTTCAATGTTGGTGAAATTTGTTTATTTCTTTCAGACTGACAGTAAAGGAGCACATTTGGTTTTACGCTCGGTTGAAGGGCAAGAGTGAGCAGGAGGTGAACGTGGAACTGTACAAGATGATCCAGGATGTCGGTCTCACTAACAAGATCAATGAACAGTCGCGCAACCTCTCAGGTCAGGCTCATCTCATCAAGTAATCACATTTTAAATGTCACATTTTCATTCCAAATTTCATTTCATTTCTATTTTCAATTAGATTCTAATTTTCCACCACCTGATTTTCATCTGGCTTCTTTAATTATTGTATATTAAGCTTGATAATATCCTTAATTTTAATCAGACTAGTAATTTAAAACAAATGATTTTTTTTGCAGCTAATTGGTATTTTAAAACATTTAGACTGATTTTAGTAACTATAGAATAACAGTTTTAAAAACTGATATAAAAAGTAGAAATCAATTGAAGCTTAGCTTAGCACTGTGTCTGTTTTTGTGTAGGTGGTATGAAGAGAAAGTTGTCTGTTGCCATTGCATTTGTCGGTGGCTCCCAGACAGTGATCCTTGACGAACCTACAGCTGGTGTTGATCCTTATGCCCGAAGATCCATCTGGGAACTACTACTCAAGTTTAAATCAAGTCAGTGCTGTAATCAGTTGTTCCTTGTCAATTAATTAATTTTAATCTTATAAAAATATTGTAAAATTATACATATGATTTATACATGTGTTTTAAATCAAATCAATACTGTCATTTATTAATTTGAGTTTTGGATAAATATTATGAAATTATAAAAATGCTTACATTTTATTTTAAATTAGTCAAAACCATATTCACTTTAAATTTAATCCTGTGTAAATTGCATAAAACTTTTTTTTAAATGCTTACTGACATATTTGCTTTAAATCACGTTATTTCAATAATAATTTTTTCCTTATTATAATTTGATCCTGACGATTTTATATAAATATGAAATTATTTTCAAAAACCTAATTACTTAGCTATATTTGTTTTGAAAATGTCGTTTCAGACCGAACCATTATTTTATCAACACACCACATGGATGAAGCCGACGTGCTTGGCGACCGTATTGCAATTATATCTCAGGGCAAGCTACGGTGCTGTGGCTCCAGCCTCTTTCTGAAGAATCACTTTGGCAGTGGGTACTACCTGACTCTGGTGCGCACAGATGACTTGGAGCCTCCTATGGCTGAAGATGGGATGCCTGTGGAAGATGACTTGTTTCAGCCTGGACCCCAGAGCCGTCCGTCCACCGCAGGCAGCGTGCGCTCCACCATCGACATCTTGGTGGGTTCTCACATGGTCATTTAGCAAGATATGGATGGCTTTTTAACAAACAGATATTTTATCTTTGGCTCAAGCATTATTATATAGAGAAAAACAAACCTTATGTAAATTACAATCTCAATTTAGTTTCTGAGAAATCACCTTTGTATTTTTGAGCAAAACCGTACAAATTTAAGCCCACAAAAATTAAGAATTTCACAGTACCATTTAGTTACAATAAACAATTTTGGTCATTCTTTTCAGTCATAAAACTTGGTGTTTCTTGTGTTATTTGTTATCTGGGTTTTTTTAAATGACAGTCAGATTTTTATGTGTCTTTGTATTTATATTTTTTATTATATGAATGCAAGGTTTAAAAAGAGAAGGAAAAAAACCCACGCTTGATTTACTATACATATGGAAAATGATACTGTATGTGAATGTGTGCCAGTTGGAAACGAGAAGTAAAATAAAGATATACACATTCCATTTTAGTGTTTATCACAAAACATTTGATGCTTTTCATATGGTACAATTTATGATCATTTGTAAGCTTAACTGAATTATTCAACCTAAACATTTTTTGACAAGATATTTTACATTTGTAAAACTTCAGGCATATTCATATATCATCCAGAAGATTTTTGCATTATTTATAGTAGGATTTCTGTTTCACACTTTTTAAACAATTCTACAAAATGATATCTGGCAAAAATTTTAAACAAAATGTTTGAATCTGAAATGGGACACGATCTGTTGTGACATCATTTGATGCCTAAATATTTATGAAATGATAGATATATACTGTGTGTATTTTGTAGCCAATGTTTGAGAATGTTGATGAAGGCTATGACGAGATGAAGGAAAATGGAGATAAAAATCCAGTCTCTGCAAAGGAAGACCAAGCATGTGCTGCAGTTTTACCACCTGGCGCAGCCTCCATGATTCCAGGTGAGTTAATCTATTAAAGGTCCACAATCATGGCACATTATTAATACATAGTATATATAATAAATACATAAAGATTACATTATTAAACATAAAAAACAAAAATACCACCCCAATTATTAATAAATTTATACTTCATATATATTGTAAAAGGTATACATAGATACCAAACAATAGTGAATTACGTTTTTGATAAATGTAGACCTTTAATAAGCTTCACATCTGTAGCAGATAGTTCAACATTGACTGATAACATTTGAATAAAGGATCTTCTCTTCAAGTCTAGTGGCAAAGTCCTGTGTTTGACACCAGTAGATACTTTTATTTATAAATGCATATCCATCCTTCCATCACAAACACCAGCTTGGGTGAACTTACTGTTGTCAGTTCTAGTTAGCTTATTCGCTTTACATGTTTGTTAACAAAGACCTATTTTATCAAATGTGTTTTGTTGTTATGATTTTAAAATTTTAAATAAATAGAAGCACTACAGGTATAGGTTTTTAAGATCCATTAGTATATAAAATTAAAAATATTGAATTTTTTTAGATTCTATAGTGTGGGCATCATTTTCAGATTCAGATTTTAAATTCATTTATAAACTGTAACTCTCTTTGTGTGAATGTGTAATAAATTAAATTTAATTTAATTTAATTTAAATTAACACAAAAGGACATGTAAGTATTTTTATTTCTTTAATTATAATTTGCAAAACAGATGTAATAGTGTTAAACATTACAAAGCTATGTGTTGCTAATCTCTCTAAAAAATTTCACAGGTTTCTCTCCAGTGCGAGTGACGGCTTTCATCCAGAAGTTTGTCAAGGATGCCAAGCTCGTGGAAGACAACACCACAGAACTGTGTTACCAGTTGCCAGAAGAGGCTGCTCACTGTGGAAACTTTGAACTGTTGTTCAGTCAGCTGGAACAGTGTCATCACGACCTCGGCATATCTAGCTTCGGCATATCAGATACCAGTCTGGAGGAGGTACATTCAGTCCTGTAGTATTATACATATCAGATACCAGTCTGGAGGAGGTACATTCAGTCCTGTAGTATCATACATATCAGATACCAGTCTGGAGGAGGTACATTCAGTCCTATAGTATCATACATATCAAATACCAGTCTGGAGGAGGTACATTCAGTCCTGTAGTATCATACATATCAGATATCAGTCTGGAGGAGGTACATTCAGTCCTGTAGTAATATACAGCTAATAATAACTGTTGATTCATCATTATACCACTGTCAGACTTCTATAATAATAGAAATAATCATCGGTAATATCATACAGCTAATAATAACTGGTGATCCATAATTATACCACTGTCAGACTTCTATAATAATAGAAATAATCATCTGTAATATCATACAGCTAATAATAACTGTTGATTCATCATTATACCACTGTCAGACTTCTATAATAATAGAAATAATCATCTGTAATATCATACAGCTAATAATAACTGGTGATCCATAATTATACCACTGTCAGATTTCTATAATAATAGAAATAATCATCTGTAATATCATACAGATAATAATAACTGGTGATCCATAATTATACCACTGTCAGACTTCTATAATAATAGCCCCTGCGTGTGCTGTAACCTCACCGTGGTGCAGGGGTGTAACATTCTCTTTGAGAATGGCCAATACAGCACAAATTGAAGTTTAGAGTGGAATTCGGTGTCCGTAAAATTCTGTGATATTTGTATTTGTATTTTTGCACAGTTCTTTTACACTGTTTTTGTTTAAACCTTGAATTTTTATATTGATGTTGATCATCACTTTATTTATTTGCATTACCATAGTTTGACACCCAATAGCCGATGTATTTTTCGTGCTGGGGTGTCGTTAAACATTCATTCATTCATTCATTCTATAATAATAGAAATAATCATCTGTAATATCATACAGCTAATAATAACTGTTGATTCATCTATATACCACTGTATATGCCATTGATTCATCCATCAATCCATCCATCCATCCATCCATCCATCCATTTATTCATTCATTCATTCAATTTCTTGAGTTTGCTGTTATTGTAACATGTTTACCACTAGCAGAACCTTTTTGATGACTAAAATAACATATTAAAGACATTGTTCTCTTTAGAATATCAATATCTGTATAAAGAAGGTGTTTGTTGTCGTCCTAATGTTTGCAGTAGACCAAACCAGATTTTATCTTCCAATAATAAAAAATAAAAAAATCATAGCAAAAACCAACAATGACTTCTACAAACATTAGCACACAACAGCAAACATGTTGGATATGCAGACAAGAAAATATATACAATTCTAGTTACCAAAAAGGCTATGTTAGTTGGAAACATCTTACAATGTCTGCACATTCAGGACAATCCCTGTAATACTATTAAAATGTCAGTGTTTTCCTGCCAGGTATTCTTGAAGGTTGCTGAAGACACGGACGTTCTGGAGGAGGAGAAAACAAGATGTTCGCTTGAGGCCTCCTACGACGGTAAATCTTCAAGCACATGCTTTCATCACCATTCACTATCAACAGGTTATAGTAGGGAACACTGAATTCTCACGTTTCATTTGAAATAATCTATTGCCATAACTTGCCATTCTGTGATTTATGTTGGCTGTTGTCTCCGGCCTGGTTCAAATGAAATTACACCATTAGAGATGTGCAAGTGTTGAGAGCATCCTGCTTTGGAATGGTTTAGTTTTATGGTGTGATGACACATTAAGGCAGGCTCTGGGTGGGATCCCATACTGGGGTGCAAACCCAGTACCTACCAGTCCTGTGAGAAAAACTATTATTGATAAAAACAATGTCATCAGGTTATATATTTGTTTGTTATATCTTGTGATTACAAAATATCATCTGACACTATGATAGACTTGGAGTGAGGGGAAACATGAATGTTTATTAAAACTGTATTAATGTATGTGTTGTAGTGTTTGACAAAAAGTTTCTTTTGTTTATGTTGCAGGTGGCAAATACCCTCGTCCTGTGACGAGACTGAGTTTTCGCAGGAAGAGAAAGTTTGGTATTTTCCCAGTCTCGAAGAAAATATATGACAGCTCCTCTGATTTGTCTTATAAGCAGTTTGATGACAACGGTAATTAAGTCATATTGTCCACACCGCTCTGTCTTACACTCAGTTTGATAACAACGGTAATTAAGTCATATTGTCCACACCGCTCTGTCTTACACTCAGTTTGATGACAACGGTAATTAAGTCATATTGTCCACACCGCTCTGTCTTACACTCAGTTTGATGACAACGGTAATTAAGTCATATTGTCCACACCGCTCTGTCTTACATTCAGTTTGATGACAACGGTAATTAAGTCATATTGTCCACACCGCTCTGTCTTACACTCAGTTTGATAACAACGGTAATTAAGTCATATTGTCCACACCGCTCTGTCTTACATTCAGTTTGATGACAACGGTAATTAAGTTATATTGTCCACACCGCTCTGTCTTACATTCAGTTTGATGACAACAGTAATTAAGTTATATTGTCCACACCGCTCTGTCTTACACTCAGTTTGATGACAACAGGGGTTTGCATGTTAGGTTTGTGTAGCTGTTTGAAGTGAAATATGTTGTCCAATGTGAAAACTAGTAGATCTAAGTAAATAAGAAAAAAATATCTTGTCTTGTGTGTGTGTTTTACATTCCAACTGTTTTTATTATTGTTTGCACATTAGATTAGTGGAATCAAGCACATCAGACAAACATATAACATCATTTTCGCTTACTTTTAACAATCTTAAATTTTATGCTGTAATATAAATTAAAAATCATCTTAGTTTTTTATATTAAAGTCAAATGGTGATGTAGACATTTTTGTGTGGACACCTATTGATGATGTTATGTGGAAGGTATGCTTGTCATTTCCACTTCTGTGTTAAGTCATGTGAACACAAAAATGGCCACATCTATGGAGGCTTTCGTTATGGAATTCATCTTTATTCACAATTTTTAGCACAATGTATGTGAAGTAGTCGACTGAACATTAGCGTGAAAAGATACTTGCATTATTTAGCATCAGGTAAATACAAAGATGGTTGTCAGCAGTGCATATCAAAAGAGGAGAAGGATCAGAAACAGTTAAAAAGGCCTTGCATATTATATTACAGATGGTGTATTATATATATATATTTTTATATAATGATATCACACCAAAGTATTTGTTTTCAGTTACACTCTGATGTAACCTGCATGTTTATTTTATATTCCAGTGTCGTTAGTTCCTGGTACGTAGTTTTATTGCAAGCATAATGCTTGTCAGTATGCATGTGTTTGTACAAATTATAATTTTTTTTTTTTCTTAATTTGTTCCTATTTATTTTAAAGTATTTAAAAGATTTTATTGGATTTCTTGTTATTTAGTTTAAATGTTTATTATATAATTGCTTGAGTTAGATCATTAACGAAAGCAGTAAAACCTGTATTTGCAATCATACGGTTACGGTAATTAACACATAAGCAATTTTTCTTTATCAGACTATAAAGCTAAATACTTAAATATTATGAAAATATACTAAACATAAAACTTGCATATTTCCTATTTGAAGTTCTGCAGTAGGTGGCAATTAAGTCTTTAATCCATTGGCCCCAAGAGCAAGTAGATTTTATCAGACTATAATTACAAACTTTCCGCTTTTATACGATTTCCTCAATTCTTATTGGACAATATCGAAGAAAAACTTTATGTTATCCTTCGATAAACCTCAGAAAATGACGTCATTACGCCAGCTGGGACGTCATTACATAAATCAGGTCATGGAAAGGACGCTAGAAGCTAATTTATGTGTATTTTAACTAAATATGGTGTGTCCAGGCGGATGGTGGGGGTGGGGTGGGGTGTGGTGGGGGAGGCTAAACTGGCTAGCGAAATTCATGACAGGTTAAGACATGCTTCCCCAGAAAAGTATTGGAAAAAAAAGAGAGAAAATTTGCTAGATCAAGGCGTAACCCACCCTCTGCACAAGCTCCTGTCTTTGTAATTATATAAAATCTGTTTGTAAATTTTTTAATGTATTTATCAATGTACAACTGTCACAAACTGCATAAAATTGCGTAGTGTAGTGAATGATTTTAAACTAAACACTTCAGAAAATGACGTCATTACGTCAAATGGGACGTCATAAAGTAATGCAGATCATGGGAAGAATATTAGAAACTGATTTATGAATTATGTGTAGTTTTAACTAAATAAGTTGTGCTGTTTGTAATTATAAAAATTGTAATATTTTGCGAATTTATCAATGTATAACAGTCACAAATTTAGTATAGAATCGCTTTGCTACAATTTTTTACTGTTATACATCGATAAATTCGCAAAAAATGACAAACAATTCTTATATAAAGCTAAATATTATAAATATTGGGAAAATATATTGAATATACAGCTTGCATATTTCTTATTTGAAAATCTGCAGTAGTTGACAATTAAGTCTTTAATCCATTGGCCCCATAAGCAAGTAGATTTTAAAAGTTATTGCTCCCATCCCCTCCATTGAAACTCAAAATACAGAGAAACATGAAATGTTTTTTTTTAATTGTCTCTCTGGAAGTAGAGAACAAATGTTTTGATGTATTTATAACTCTTATGGTCCTTATGGGCCGGGATAATATGAAATATCTATGGCTTAACTGACCCAACAGTTGGTGATTTTCTTGCACGTTTTAGTGCATTGAATCATAAGTTATTGATCTACCAAACATTTTTATGTTCCATTGCTGGTATGTACAAATGACTCAACTCTTTATGGTTTACGGTTAACTTTTAAAATTACACAATTCAATTTCTGTTAGATTCATTACAAGTTAAAGCCATAGCAACACAAATTTGTTCATTTCTTGGTGAGTGTAAAAATAACATTGTCAGGGAATATCGTTGATGTCACTTTATATTGGTATTTTGTCTTGTTGAACATTTTTGTTTAAAAACCAAAGAAATAATTAAAAATAAAATGTGAACTTTTGATGATATTATTAGTAAGTATGTTTTACATTTATTTATAAGGCTTGCCTGTTATTTATTTTACATTCATCAGGGAATGAAAAACAAATCATCTGCAAACTTATATCAGTTACATGCTGATGGAATAGTTCAGTTACTTATTCATTTGCATACACATGGAATAATTTGGTTGATTGCAGTTGGAATATCTAAAATTGATTGCATATTGTAATACATTTAGTATGGCTTAATTGATTATTTTTGCAAATACTCAGTTGCTTGCCTTTATTCCAATGGCATCAGTTCATTGCATTTGAAATAACTTACTGTAACTGAATATATTTTGTTTGATTGTTTGCTTGCTTTTGGAATTACAGAGTTGCTTGCATTTAAAATAAATTGATTGCTTATATGTAGAATGAGTTGCTTGCATTTGGAATGACTTGCTTGCATTTGGAATGACTTGCTTGCATTTGGAATGACTTGGTTTAAAAATGTGGTATGAAGTGGCCCTACTGACAGTAACTAGTGAGAGTGATCAATACTCACGTAGAGAGTCGGTGGTTCAAATACCCACAATGGAGGTTGATTTATCTGTTAAACAAATACATGTACATGTATATAGCAATATATATATATATATATAACAATACATTGCTGTAGATTCTACAGATCCCTATAAAGAGTTAGAGTACAGACCTCTCAAGATTCAATTGGCTATTTTGAAAACAAAATACAGTTTGCTGTAAATAGCTTTTAAATTATAAAATATATATCGGCCATTCCTCCAGGCCCCCTCCCAATTATTCCCTGAAGATAAATTTTACGACCATTTCTTCCAGTTTTTTTTTTTATACTTTTGTCTTTTCCCCAGTACTTTCCGGCCTCTTAATTAAAAACAAATCATCATTCTGTTATTGAACACAGTTTTATTTTATAACAATCATAATCAAAATCAAGACAATTATTTAAGTCTTATGTACAATACAACCATTTATGCACAGTGGCTTATTTGGGTACAGTATAAATCTCCAACGTTTGTACATGCACTTGCTATTTTAAACTAACTTAGAACTATTAGTTTATATCCTGGAATTAATAAATATTAATAAGCAAATTTTCATGCCCAAAAATGAAAAGTGATTCTTGTTTGTATACTCACTTTTCATCATTATAGTATCCATATTTGAAATTTCTCACTTGCAATTATTATCAGGAGAATGGAGAAGTCTGATCTATTAACTGTGGAGGTGTGAGAGGTGGAGAGATGAGGATATATGGCAAAGACAGGGTGGGGAATGGTTAAGGGGAATTTACCATGCGGAGATGACTTGGTATAGGGGTGGATTAAATCACAGTCTTCAGCATAAAACTGTGCTTTTGTGATCAAATGTTAGAAAACTGTCTTAAGAACCTTTGTAAATACTGATATATAGTTACGTGTATAATGACTGTGTATAATGACTGTATAATTGTTGACCTGTCTATGTTAGAAAACTGTCTAAAGAACCTTTGTAAATACTGATATATGATTACGTGTATAATGACTGTATAATTGTTGACCTGTCTATGTTAGAAAACTGTCTTAAGAACCTTTGTAAATCTGATATATGATTACGTCTATGTTAGAACTGGGTGCCATAAAACGTATTGTATTCTCAGTTTCAATTTTAAAGTTAACACACTGCAATGGTAGTGATTGTTAGAATGAATTGTCATGACTTAAAAATTGGTGTGTTTTTTCAGAATCTGTTGCAGAATCCGATGTGGAAACTGCTGGCAATGATGGTTTCTCTACATCTAAGGTAGAAAAACTCTCAGGCTGGAGTCTGCTCTCCAGACACTTTGTTTCTCTCTTCATCAAACGCTTTCATCACGTCAGGCGGAGCAAGAAGGGACTAGTCTGTGAGGTGACAGTATTTGATCCTACAGCCACAGTCTGTATTAGATGTCACGTCATTAACCTGATATATCATACAATCCATCAAAAATAATGCAAAGCTTGTTCCAGATTATTTTGTTTTATCTTTATCTTGCAACCAAAGTTTTTATTTATTAATCAGTTATAGTTAACATTTAAAGCAAATGGATAAACTGTTACCTGTCACTCAACTGGTTTGATTTGACTAGATTTATAATTATATATTTTTACATTCCCCACTAGGCTTGTTGACAATAAAATGTTAATGACGTTGGATGTCAGCTTTATCCTCTTCAGAGAAATTCTGCTCTGCAAGCCTTACACATCATTAACTTGTTAATCTCTATTTTCAAAGGGGCTGGACATAGCCCAGTGGTAAAGCGTTCGCTTGATGAATGATCAGTCTAGGATCGATCCCCTCGGTGGACCTATTGGGCTATTTCTCGTTCCAGCCAGTGCCCCACAACTGGTGTATCAAAGGCCGTGGTATGTGCTATCCTATCTGTGGGATGGTGCATATGAAAGATCCCTTGCTGCTAATGGAAAAGAGTAGCCCATGCAGTGGCAACAGCGGGTTTCTCTCTCAATATCTGTGTGGTCCTTAACCATATGTCTGACGCCATATAACCGTAGATAAAATGTGTTAAGTTAAATAATAAATAAAACATTTCTCTATTTTCAAACATTTATGTATGTTTTTCAGATAATCCTACCTGCAGGTTTTGTGTGCATTGCATTGATTTTCTCACTGATACTGCCACCATTCCAACAAGAACCAGAACTAGAGCTGCACCCATGGAAATACATACCCAGGAAGGGAGATCCTTTTCTTTATATGTTCTACAGGTCAGTATATCACTTAATACATTCCACTTTCTACAACTCTTTTTTTTTTTCTACATTAGTTTACTAACCAGGTATGTGAAACTGTTCTGCTGCAGAAGACATGCTGCTATACTTTTCAAATAGGCATGTTCCCTTTCTCAGATCCCATAATACCATGCACAGTGGTGTGATCCCACAGTACCATGCACAGTGGTGTGATCCCACAGTACCATGCACAGTGGTGTGATCCCACAGTACCATGCACAGTGGTGTGATCCCACAGTACCATGCACAGTGGTGTGATGAGAACACATTGTCAGCCGTTTGTGAACGCAGTTTCGAATACACATTAAAAGTGTGTAGTGCAGAAGTTAAAATATCAATGCAGGCCATAGTCTACTGGCTGTTGTTTTCTGTTGAAAATATCAATGTATTTTTTCAATATATATAGTTAATAATATTAAATGAATTTAATGCAATTATTTTATTTTATTCTGAATAATTGGGTTTTTTTCTTTTGAACTGTTATGATTTAATTTGAGTTCTAGTTCTCAAATTCCCTTTTAAATAAAGTCAAACATGTCATCTACCCATGTATGCACTCCCCCACCCCACCCCCTTTGTCCATGTTCTTCAGGTTGAGGCATAAATAGAGCAATATTTTATTGTTTATGGGGTTGTGTAAATCAGTGGAAATAGGTATAGCCAAATGCCTCCTAATCTGCATGTCGGCAGGCACTAGTTTTAAGTATTTAACTTTTTTCATTGAGTATTTTACTTTAGAATGTTAACTTAATGAAATCATCAGTTATATTTTCTTGTTCTAGCAATGACAACAGAGAAGTAACAATGGCCAACAGCCTAGAATCAATGCTTTTGTCAAAGCCATGGATTGGAAATCGATGTCTCAATCCAAACTCTAAGGATAATCTTCTGCCGTGAGTAGTAAGATGTTTTTGAAATGCAAAGTGTAGTCTGTTTATAACTTTACCATCTACTTATATACTGGAATTGTCTCGATAATTTTGGGATGACCATTTCAACGTTTGTTTGATCGGTTACAGTACATTTAGGACATGTTTTATGATGAATTGCACAGTGATAATGTTTGGTCTGTCTTAGATGTTTGCTTGAGGTATTTTAACTGGGTTTTCTTTCCAAGGTTCAAACATGCTTACTGTGGGCACGGAAAGATGGTAATTTCTTTTTTTAAAAACAACCTTTACGATATTTGACGATATTTAATCAATCCACATATTATGTAAATGACGAGTACAACTTAATGTTGCATAGCTAAACAGTAATATACAATTCAAACAATTATGATTACAGACCTGTCAACCCTCCCGGATTCTGCGGGAGTCTCTCACTCATACTTTTTCAACACACATCTGCTTTCTCTTAACTAAAGGTTGACAGGTCTGTGATTATAATATTTTTATTGAGGTTAACAAATTGTTAAAGAATACATTAATTAAAAAATAAAACATTGGCATTGCATAGCACTGAAATCGATATTAAATAGCCATTTCTTCAAATATCATAATTATAATGCAATAATATACTTAAAATTACTTCTGTCTGAAATTGTGCCCGGGAGAGATTTGCTTGAACCTTAATTGGATATAGGCACGTTAATATGTTATCCTATCTTCCTATCCTCAAACCGGCCTCGGTGGCGTCGTGGTAGGCCATCGGTCTACAGCCTGGTAGGTACTGGGTTCGAATCCCAGTCGAGGCATGGGATTTTTAATCCAAATACCGACTCCAAACCCTGAGTGAGTGCACCGCAAGGCTCAATGGGTAGGTGTAAACCACTTGCACCAACCAGTGATCCATAACTGGTTCAACAAAGGCCATGGTTTGTGCTATCCAGCCTGTGGGAAGCACAAATAAAAGATCCCTTGCTGCTAATCGGAAGAGTAGCCCATGTAGTGGCGACAGCGGGTTTCCTCTCAAAATCTGTGTGGTCTTTAACCATATGTCTGACGCTATATAACCGTAAATAAAATGTGTTGAGTGCGTCGTTAAATAAAACATTTCTTTCTTTCCTATCCTCAAGCGAACAACTAACTAAGACGGACCAAATATTACCATTGTGTAATTCAACATAAAATGTGTCCTAAGAGTACATGGGTACAAATTATCTCGGGTATAAAACAGTAGTGTGTACGAAACATCCAGGGACGAAACAAAGTGGGTACATTTGATCACTTACAGATGTCAACACTTAATAATTACAAAGTTTACAATGTTGTACAATTTACTATATTCTGATTGGACAACATCACTAAAAACTTTAATGTGATAACCTTGGAAAATGACATCATTACGTAAAACAGGTTATGGAAAAGACGTTAAAAACTGATATATGTGTATTTTTAACTAAATAAATTTTGTTGTTTGTAATTATAAGAACTGTTTATCTTTTTTATGTAAATTTATTGATGTATAAGTCACAAATTTAGTATAAAATTGTTTCACTATGCCACACAATTGTTTTTAATTTGTGACTCTTATAAATTAATTAATTCACTCCGAAAATTATAAACAATTCTTGTATAAAAATATTCTCTCAGGAATACCAGTATGTAATGATAAAGGTGTGGATATCTATATGTGTATGGAAACCTATACACGTATACAGTGTGTGTGTAACTGAGTACCTGTTGTATGCTTTCAGTGAGTATCCCTGTACTGGAAACCTATACACGTATACAGTGTGTGTGTAACTGAGTACCTGTTGTATGCTTTCAGTGAGTATCCCTGTACTGGATACCTATACACGTATACAGTGTGTATGTGTAACTGAGTACCTGTTGTATGCTTTCAGTGAGTATCCCTGTACTGGATACCTATACACATATACAGTGTGTGTGTAACTGAGTACCTGTTGTATGCTTTCAGTGAGTATCCCTGTACTGGATACCTATACACGTATACAGTGTGTGTGTAACTGAGTACCTGTCATGTGCTTTCAATGAGTATCCCTGTACTGGATACCTATACATGTATACAGTGTGTGCAGTGTTCTCGCTGGTCCATTTAAGCGGGGCGGCCCACCCTGCTATTGCATTTTTCCGCCCTCCTTTCACGTTCTCCGCCCTCCTTTATTTTTTTGTGCCCCCTCTTTATTTTCCAGCACCCTACTATATTTTCCAGCACCTATCTCCGCTATTTCCAAATGCACACTTTTTTCCACACATAAAAAACCCACAACGATCAGTCTGCCCACTGGACATCAAAGGAAACAAGCCGCGTTGTGTACGAAAAAGCACTGACGAAACCTTTACGACGGTTACCGTAACATAATTTAATAGTATTTTTAACAGCCTCTATTTTGTCCTATACCTGTATCCATTTGTATGTTTAATACAAACAATAAAAGTTATATTTTATTTGAGCAATGAAAACATTTTTATTTTTTATGGATTCGGCAATCTCCGACTGGAAAAACCCCACTTATTTGGCGCCAAATTTGTCACGTGATCAGAACGGTCACTCTATCTTTTGTTTCCACTAACTGTCGTCTGATATTTTGTTCTCACTTACAGATATAATTGATTGTAACTGACGATTTTTACTTTCTGTCATTTTTGTCATTCTGTTTATTCAGCAGTTCTTATAACATATTGTAAACTTTTCATTTTGGGGGGATATCACCGCTTATAAAATCAACGGAAGTGGTAGTGTTTGGCATTAAAATCATTCATCTTGGGTGCCAAATAATATATACACCGCCACTACAAAAACAAAACTTTTTATCAGTTGGCGATAATATTTTATCACAGCGATCGATTCATTCGATGAAGATGGGAATAACAAAAAATGTTTTCGACATTAGGGGATCACACAAATGTCTTTTTTGTTTTTCGTATATCTTGAAATCTTTATTAAAATAATAATATTAAAACTTTGATCAGTTCAGCAAAACTGGAACTGCCAGTGAATATCAGACCGATAACATCTTCGGTTCAGTTAAAAGACGAGTTTGCATGTATTTCGTATAAACCTTTTGTAATCAAAATAAGGAGTATGTCTTTCCACAAAGTCTATCAACACACAACAACATGGTAACCACCAAGCTCCCCCCCCCCCCCTCCCCCCCCATTTTTTATTTTTTTATTTTTATTTTTTTTGAAGGGTGTGGTGCTGCGCGGCCGCCCTCCTTTAATTTTCACCCAGCAAGAACACTGGTGTGTGTAACTGAGTACCTGTACTGGATACCTATACATATATACAGTGTGTGTGTGTGTGTGTAACAGTACCTATCGTGTGCTTTCAATGATTATCCCTGTACTGGATACCTATACATGTATACAGTGTGTGTGTGTGTGTGTGTGTGTGTAACTGAGTACCTGCTGTGTGCTTTCAGTGAGTATCCCTGTACTGGATACCTATACATGTATACAGTGTGTGTGTGTGTGTGTGTGTGTGTGTGTGTGTGTGTGTGAGTGTACCTGTTGTGTGCTTTCATTGAGTGTATGTGTGTAACGGAGTACCTGTTTTGTGCTTTCAGTGATTATCCCTGTACTGCCAGTCCTGCTCCACCATCGTGGACAGCTCGTCCTGCCTTGACGGGGAACTTGTCGGTGGACTCGCCAGACTGCTCCTGTGATTCAGGCATGCAGACCTGTCCTGCGGGTAAGCAGAATATTACTGATAAACACAGTGTCATACATCGGCTTAAACTGTTTTCGATTACATCGGGTTGTTCAAAATATCATCTATTTATCCAGGCACTAGGCCTATATGAAAGTCTCACCCCAAAAGGATCATCTGACACCATGACAGATTTGGAGGAAGAAGAAAGTAGAAATCATGACAGATCTTGAGAGGTGAATGTTGACACACTGGTGGAATTGGGGGTGGGGGGTTGGGGGGGGGGGGGGTGAGAGATATGATTAAAGCAGGAACAGATATGTGTGTGAGGGAATGAGTTGTGGAGGTCTGCATTACTTTACCCCTTGCATATATGAAGATATTAGTGTTGGTTGTGCTATAACATTTAATACGGTTATGTTTTATCTGTCAGGCGCTGGAGGTCCTACTCCGTCGATGAGAATCCTGCCAACAACAGACCACATGTACAATATGACAGGACGAAACATCACCGACTGGCTCCTCAAAACCATGAACAAATATATTTACAAGAGGTCAGCATTTTGTATCATGTAATACGTAGTGTGTCCAGTAAAATAACTCAATGTAATATCTTTCATGTCACATGCTTTCAGAATTTGATCAGTGTGATATAAATTAATTGGGTCATGGCTCCACGTTTATTAACATGTAAACACACATACTACAGTGACACTCCAATCAAAAACATTTCAGTAGTGTTCTAAAAACAAAAAGGTAATTTTTATGTTTATGTAAGGATATCAAAAATTATGTTTTTCACATTTGATGTCATTCAAAAAGACACTGTGTCACATATCATACGTCATTTGAATATCGAGTAATGGCCGACTGGAATTATACTTGCATATAAAGTTTACAATTTTTTTTATCAAGCTTTAGATTATATGATAAAGAGATCACTTCCCTTGTGTGGTTCAATATTATCAATATTATAAATTAGGAATAAAAATAATGTATTGTGCTCACCAGAACATAAGTAAGTTGGTATAGCTTAAATACACTTTGTTTTGGTATTTATATTTTAAATGACAATACCAGTTCTCAAGTGTCAGTTACACAATTTTAAATGCATGCGAATTGCAAATCAGTTATGTGGTGAACCGATGCATTCTAAAATTTACAGATACAAACTTCAGAATTATCAAAACTTTATTCGCTATGCAAATATAATTTGCATAACCAAACAATCTGTTACCTAGGTGAAAATCTGAGTTCTGGTCACCCAAGATTTTGAAATATTGTCCCCTGTCTTACTTCAGCTTTTACATTAGCATTGATGAATACCAATGACCGGCCTTGGTAGCGTCGTGGTTAAGTCATTGGACTATAGGCTGATAGGTACAGGGTTTGCAACCCGGTACCGACTTCCACCCAGAGCAAGTTCTTAAGGGCTCAATGTGTAGGTGTAAGGCCACTACACCCTCTTCTTTCTCACTAACAACTAACAACTAACCAACTGTCCTGGATAGACAGCCAAGATAGCTGAGGTGTGTGCTCAGAACAGCTTGCTTGAACCTTAATTGGATATAAGCACGAAAATAAGTTGAAATGAAATTAATACCAATACAAATTGCAAGGGCTGACACCTGTTCTTCTAATATCTATATTTCTAGAACAAACCATGATGAAAGTACAGTCAAACTTTGTTATCTTGATGTTAGAGAGACCGGACCAAATAACTCAAGATAACGGTGTTTAGACATAAAGCTTAACATTATAGTAGTTGTCAGTGAAAATTATGCTGTTGAACAATTTATAATTACTTGGCAGGTATGGAGGTCTAAGTTTTGGTGAGACTAATGCCATAGCTCAGCTGAATACAACCCAGATGATGTCGGTCATTGACAGACTGACCCGAGCTGCCAACAATGGGACGGACGTCTTTCCCAAAAACAACACCTTCTTCACAGACCTGGAAAATGTCACGAGAGATTTTATCAAACAGGACATTGCTAAGGTAGGAACTATTTTATTCTATAATTTTTAAATATTGCCAATGCTGGGAATGTTGGTCAAAGTTTTATTTGCAAAAATGGTGTCCATTAAATTCATGGTACTTTTTTTTTTTTTTTTTTTTTTTTTTTAAAGAATTAGCTAATTATTGAAAAATGTTTTAAGGTAGGACAGTGGGAATTAATTGTTGCCAGTGAGGTATTTGTAATTAGTGTTAGTCATAACTGTTACAGTAATCTAAAACACTCAAACATTTTGGTTTTGAACTGAATAATAGGTGTTATCATCTTACACAACAGATAAAGTCATTTTAATTCACAATGCTGATTATATTAAATGGTTGGTACGGTAACAAGACTGGAAACGAGAACTTGCAAACAGTAACAATGCAAACCGTACAGTATTATTTTTTATCCACAATAGTATAACTAGGAGTAAAAATATTTTTCTTATGAATTCTGATTTTTTATTTAAAATGTTTGCTTTGATATTTAATTTTCAAAAGTATAACATTTGTATTGTACTACATACAGACAGAATCGTTACTGGATCTTGACATGTCGTGAAGATCTGATTAAACATCCACAGATTTCATCGTCAGTATGTATTTCTAAATCAGGTCTGGTTCAACAACAAAGGTTTTGCTTCGTCGGTCATATACATGAGTGTACTCAACAACCTCATCTTGCGCAGTTACCTCCCTTCAGAAAGTGACCCATCAGACTATGGGATCTCCACCTCGAACCACCCCATGAACTACACAGAAGCACAGTTCAGTGAAAATAGCATGTGAGTTAACCAGGAAACATTGAGTATTGGCTTTCTTCTAATTGGTATAATCATAAATTGCTTTTGGTAGGTAGATCTATTTTTCATTTCAAATTCACATCTGGAATATCAGATACTGTGATCTGTCCTGTCGGAGAAAGTGCATACAATATGCTAATTGGTAACAGTATACTATTTTACATCACCAGATTTATAACTTTGGTATTAGTGGTAGCTAAAGTATATGAAAGGTCATACTGGCACTATTGTTTTGTTATAAACTGACAGTAAAATATTGTACTATTTCACAAATGTAACATAGTAAAATATTTATGGTTAGATATGTTTTACTGTAAATAATAAAATATTAGCAATCTCTAAATTTAGCGAAATTCAAATAATTGACATATTAGTGACATAAAATTTTAGTGAGGTTGTCATATCAGAAACCAAAAAATATAAATCTTCAGTTGAAACAATACTTTTGATCAAGTTTGACATCATGCAACTTTCAGACAATGTAAATGTAGGAAATAATTGCAGTAATGTGCATGCTAACTAACTTGTTGTTTGCTATCATTTTGGTTTAATCAGTAGAATGTAACCATTGTTGTGTGTTCAGATAATCACAAAATAAATGCACAAAGGTTTTTCTGTTGTACGTCTCTTTAAATTTAGCATTATGCTTGTTGACATTTTCTGATTTACAGTATATATGATGTACCAGCCTTGTTGATGACAATGTACAATGTCTTATTGTTGACCTTAGTAGCATTTGCACTACCGAAACTTCTGTCCGTGGCAAAGACCAATATATATTTTAAGTAAATGTTATTTCATCTGCATTTTCTACTTATTCTAATTTTATTTTAAAAAATTATTTTTAATATTCACTATGTGGTAGTTTATGCTGTGCTACCTCGTATGTCTAAAAAAACCTCATCACATTAGTCGAGCTTCGTTTTACAACATATTTCTTCCATCTATTTCTAAAAAATATTACCATGTATGTGTATATGTCAAATTTGGAATATTTAATAAAGTGCAAAAACAATCATTTCTTCTTCTTTTTTCTTCAGATTAAACAGTTTCATCGATGTGGTTGTGGCAATCTGTGTAATATTTGCCATGTCGTTCATCCCAGCCAGTTTTGTGCTCTTCCTTATAGAAGAGCGAGTGTCCAGCAGTAAACATCTTCAGTTTGTCAGTGGAATAAACCCAACCATCTACTGGGTGGCAAACTTTGCATGGGACATGGTATGAGCTGTTATTTTATACTCAAAAATTGGAACATTATTTTCTTTATATCTATTGTTTGGGGTGGGGTATTTTTTCTGGCTATGATAGCAGAAAAAACTAAATTAATGTCATATGATTTTTGGCAAAATATAACAAGGTGTAACATTTGATGGTATCCTAAAAGTATCTGCTGAAGTGAATCTAGTTAAATAATATTTAGAAGCAACTTTGTCACCTTGTAGGGCAATGCAAAAATACTTCAAAGGATGATGTGATGTTGCTTAAGTGGCATTCTCATTATACGATTTATTGCACTGACTTGTTGCATGCTATTTGCCATACAGACTCGAATCGTGTGTGTGGGAAGACCTTATGTTATAAGATTCCAAGACCCGCTACTATTTTCCATTTGAAGCACAGGATCTTTTATGTGAACCATCCCACAGACAGGATAGCACATACCAGTAGTGGTGCACTGGCTGGAGCAAGAAATAGTCTTAACTTGACTGATTGACGAGGATCAATTCTAGATGAACTGCACACCAAGCTTCCATTGGGCTACGTCCAACCCCTTTCACAAACACACATTCTAGACCAATGTACATCAGGCTTCCACTGGGCTACGTCCCACCCCTTTCACAAACACACATTCTAGACCATTGTGCATCAGGCTTCCACTGGGCTACGTCCCACCCCTTTCACAAACACACATTCTAGACCATTGTGCATCAGGCTTCCACTGGGCTACGTCCCACCCCTTTCACAAACACACATTCTAGACCAATGTGCATCAGGCTTCCACTGGGCTACGTCCCACCCCTTTCACAAACACATTCTAGACCAATGTGCATCGGGCTTCCACTGGGCTACGTCCCACCCCTTTCACAAACACATTCTAGACCAATGTGCATCGGGCTTCCACTGGGCTACGTCCCACCCCTTTCACAAACACATTCTAGACCAATGTGCATCGGGCTTCCACTGGGCTACGTCCCACCCCTTTCACAAACACACATTCTAGACCATTGTGCATCGGGCTTCCACTGGGCTACGTCCCACCCCTTTCACAAACACACATTCTAGACCATTGTGCATCAGGCTTCCACTGGGCTACGTCCCACCCCTTTCACAAACACACATTCTAGACCAATGTGCATCAGGCTTCCACTGGGCTACGTCCCACCCCTTTCACAGATACATTCTAGACCAATGTGCATCAGGCTTCCACTGGGCTACGTCCCACCCCTTTCACAAACACACATTCTAGACCAATGTGCATCAGGCTTCCACTGGGCTACGTCCCACCCCTTTCACAAACACACATTCTAGACCAATGTGCATCAGGCTTCCACTGGGCTACGTCCCACCCCTTTCACAGATACATTCTAGACCAATGTGCATCAGGCTTCCACTGGGCTACGTCCCACCCCTTTCACAAACACACATTCTAGACCAATGTGCATCAGGCTTCCACTGGGCTACATCCCACCCCTTTCACAGACACATTCTAGACCAATGTGCATCAGGCTTCCACTGGGCTACGTCCCACCCCTTTCACAAACACACATTCTACAACCAATGTGCATCCACTGGGCTAGTCCCACCCCTTTCACAAACACCTAGACCATTGTGCATCAGGCTTCCACTGGGCTACGTCCCACCCCTTTCACAAACACATTCTAGACCATTGTGCATCAGGCTTCCACTGGGCTACGTCCCACCCCTTTCACAAACACACATTCTAGACCAATGTGCATCAGGCTTCCACTGGGCTACGTCCCACCCCTTTCACAAACACATTCTAGACCAATGTGCATCAGGCTTCCACTGGGCTAGTCCCACCATTTCACAAACACATTCTAGACCAATGTGCATCGGGCTTCCACTGGGCTACGTCCCACCCCTTTCACAAACACACATTCTAGACCATTGTGCATCGGGCTTCCACTGGGCTACGTCCCACCCCTTTCACAAACACACATTCTAGACCATTGTGCATCAGGCTTCCACTGGGCTACGTCCCACCCCTTTCACAAACACATTCTAGACCATTGTGCATCAGGCTTCCACTGGGCTACGTCCCACCCCTTTCACAAACACATTCTAGACCATTGTGCATCAGACTTCCACTGGGCTACGTCCCACCCCTTTCACAAACACATTCTAGACCATTGTGCATCAGGCTTCCACTGGGCTACCTCCCACCCCTTTCACAAACACACATTCTAGACCAATGTGCATCAGGCTTCCACTGGGCTACGTCCCACCCCTTTCACAAACACACATTCTAGACCAATGTGCATCAGGCTTCCACTGGGCTACATCCCACCCCTTTCACAAACACACATTCTAGACCAATGTGCATCAGGCTTCCACTGGGGTACGTCCCACCCCTTTCAACATTCTAGACCAATGTGCATCAGGCTTCCACTGGGCTACGTCCCACCCCTTTCACAAACACACATTCTAGACCAATGTGCATCATGCTTCCACTGGGCTACGTCCCACCCCTTTCACAAACACACATTCTAGACCAATGTGCATCATGCTTCCACTGGGCTACGTCCCACCCCTTTCACAAACACACATTCTAGACCAATGTGCATCATGCTTCCACTGGGCTACGTCCCACCCCTTTCACAAACACACATTCTAGACCAATGTGCATCAGGCTTCCACTGGGCTACGTCCCACCCCTTTCACAAAACACATTCTAGACCAATGTGCATCATGCTTCCACTGGGCTACGTCCCACCCCTTTCACAAACACACATTCTAGACCAATGTGCATCAGGCTTCCACTGGACTACGTCCCACCCCTTTCACAAACACACATTCTAGACCAATGTGCATCATGCTTCCACTGGGCTACGTCCCACCCCTTTCACAAACACACATTCTAGACCAATGTGCCAGGCTTCCACTGGGCTACGTCCCACCCCTTTCACAAACACACATTCTAGACCAATGTGCATCATGCTTCCACTGGGCTACGTCCCACCCCTTTCCCACATTCTAGACCAATTTCACACAAACACACATTCTAGACCAATGCTGTCCCACCCCTTTCACTAACACACATTCATCATGTGCTTCCACTGGGCTACGTCCCACCCCTTTCACAAACACACATTCTAGACCAATGTGCATCAGGCTTCCACTGGGCTACGTCCCACCCCTTTCACAAACACACATTCTAGACCAATGTGCATCAGGCTTCCACTGGGCTACGTCCCACCCCTTTCACAAACACACATTCTAGACCAATGTGCATCAGGCTTCCACTGGGCTACGTCCCACCCCTTTCACAAACACACATTCTAGACCAATGTGCATCAGGCTTCCACTGGGCTACGTCCCACCCCTTTCACAAACACACATTCTAGACCAATGTGCATCAGGCTTCCACTGGGCTACGTCCCACCCCTTTCACAAACACACATTCTAGACCAATGTGCATCAGGCTTCCACTGGGCTACGTCCCACCCTTTCACAAACACACATTCTAGACCAATGTGCATCAGGCTTCCACTGGGCTACGTCCCACCCCTTTCACAAACACACATTCTAGACCAATGTGCATCAGGCTTCCACTGGGCTACGTCCCACCCCTTTCACAAACACACATTCTAGACCAATGTGCATCAGGCTTCCACTGGGCTACGTCCCACCCCTTTCACAAACACACATTCTAGACCAATGTGCATCAGGCTTCCACTGGGCTACGTCCCGCCCCTTTCACAAACACACATTCTAGACCAATGTGCATCAGGCTTCCACTGGGCTACGTCCCGCCTTTGTCATAACAAACATTTCTTTCCTTGTTTCAGATGAACTACCTGATACCGACCGCCCTGTGTATCTTCATTTTCCTGGCGTTCAACAAACAAGCTTATGTGTCAGCAACAAACCTGCCCTGTCTTATTGCTCTACTCGGCTTATATGGGTGAGCACAGTTTCTGTCTCTCTTTTATCATGTGAAAAGGCGAGATGTAGGTATTATAGAAGCGGCCACATTGTCAACTTTTGCATTTAATTCCACATTAAAGTTTAGCATTTTGCCCCATTTCTAATAAACTATAAGTCTAAATCAATGAAACTTGTTTATTTGTTGTGCATGTTATTTTTTGTTTTAAATTCTATTTTGTTTCAATGTTTATATATTATATATTATATATATATATCTGCATTAAGATGAACATCTATGGATACAACTTTCAGTGGCATCGAGTAAATTTGTTGTAGGCGAGACATTTAATTCTGTGGAATTCTTAAAGGGACATTCCTGAGTTTGCTGCATTGTAAGATGTTTCTGAAAAATAAAATATTTCTACGATTAAACTTACATATTATATATATTTTCTTGTTTATAATGTCAGTGTCTGTATATTCAATGTGTTTCTGATCGTCTTAATATTTGAAAAAGCCAAAACTCAGTTTTGTCTTCAAATAATTTTGTACGTATGAAAAAATATATTTTAGGAAATAAAATGAAATTTAACCTAGTACAAATATTAGAACGATCAGAAACATGTTTAATATACAGCCACAATATTTTAGGCAGAAAAATATACTGGATATGTAATTACAATCGTTAAAAAGTATGTGTTAGTCGATAACATCTTAAAAATTGCAGCAAACTGAGGAATGTGCCTTTAACTGAATGTTTAAGATTAATTTGGGAGATACAAGAGATCTTCGGGTTGATATTGCTCACTGGACCAGTTGGACATGGTAATAGAATCTATCACCGCTCTGAGATATAGATAAAGCAATTCCAACCCGAGGGACAAAATGTTTTTTGTGAAGGTCAAGGTTTACTGAGGTCCTTACAAAAACATTTTGTCCCGAGGGTTGGAATTGCCTTATCTATACCTCACAATGGTGATTGATTTTTTTTCTTGCCCATTTAATTACAGTAACAAAACATTGTTTATTGTTGAACGATTCGTAAACATTTCACCTACAAACAATGAAACTCATTTAATCATACGCTGAAAAATATAGTCCCACTTATGCAATGACATAAAAATGCAACAATTTAACAAGAAATATAAAGTTGAAAATATTAATTTGTTTAAATATTTTTAAAACAATGATACAACGTGAAATGGCAAATAGAATTTTGAAAAACATGAGTTATGACGTTATTCGTCGTAAAATATGAGTTATGACATCACACGTATGTAGAAATCTTCTAGCCCTCGAGTCAGATAGATTTTTCTAGCACCGTGCAAAAGCTGGATAACCTTGTCCAGTGGGTAAGAATGAGTGTTCCATGTTTGATATATCACAGGCTGTGCGATATGTGCTGTGTGATATGAAATATTCCTTGCTGTTAATAAAGTAGTCTGTGTGGACCTATCAGGTTTCTTCTCTCAACTGTGGCGCATATTTCATAGTTAAGATTTTCCTGATATTTAGTAGCTATTAATTAACATTCTGGTAACATTAATTTTCTTTCAAATGTTAGCAATTAAAAATATTAAATATTTTTAAGTGTGGGAGTTTACTGTTTAATGTATTATCACCAGCTGTTTTGTTTATGCAATCTTGTTGTAATATTTCAGATGGGCCATTATTCCAATGATGTATCCATTTTCACGTCTATTTGATGTGCCAAGTTCTGCCTTTGTGACACTGTCCTGTGCCAATGTGTTTCTCGGTACTGTGTCCACTATTGCCACTTTCATACTGGAAATTCTTGAGTCGGATGACCCGGTCAGTACCGTGTTTAATAGTATAGTTACACCTTTAGTGTATACAGCTTCATGTATCTTTACTGTGTAGTATTTCATCAAAGTATTGCAGCTGGTCAACAGTAGTATCAATTATATGTAAAAATGTTGCACTTTGAAATTTGATAAAGAATGTTATTGCACATTATTAATAATTAAAAAACCTATCCTGAGATTGTAGCCATTTTAAAAGATTTTCAACAAAATTGTTTTACATTTAATTTATTAAAATTACAATTTACAGTAATTCTTGCTTAGAATATGACTATCTTTATAACTAATGCATTTCTGGACATGGTAATGTTTTCAATTGTAGTTTCCCAATATCAATTTTTGTCTAAATTAAATTTGTACGTACAAAATTATTATTTCTTCCAGTTGCCAAAGGGAATTTGAAATAATTTGGCCAAAGGTCATTCCAAATGTATTTATCAATATAATGCTTTATATTTAAAACATGTTACGTGTGATAACGCTAATATTTGAGACTGACTACTACAATTCGACATTAGTCAATAACATGTTTATTTCCGGCCTGGGAGACAACTCCAACAGTAACACAAATCTCCAGCCAAGAATGGCTATACTAAAACCGAGACTTCAAACACACGATACTACATTAACGTATGATAGTGTTTTAAAAATTAGTAAAAAGCACAAACAGAAGTCTTGCTAGGGCTGAACTCTCAGGATAGTCCCTATGAGAAAGTATTGCAGTTGTCAGCTAATTTCATTTTTTACACTGCTTAGTTGCTCATTAAATATTTTAGATTACTTTACAGATCATTATTACTAACAATATAGATTTGAGTAATAAAAACCAGAAGATGTAAGAGCAATAATCCTTTTTCAATTTGATCATCAGTATTTTTGTTTTACGTTTTATGCCTTGTTTTTTCTGTTGCTAATGATCCGTGCAGGAATTGGGCGTCATCAACAATATCCTGAAGCAAGTGTTTCTGCTGATGCCACACTACTGTCTGGGCCGCGGCCTCATCGAGATGACCACCTACCAGCTACGAGCTGATCTCATTGCTAGATACGGTATGGACTACTTGTGTCTACCAGCTACGAGCTGATCTCATTGCTAGCTACGGTATGGACTACTTGTGTCTACCGGCTACGAGCTGATCTCATTGCTAGATACGGTATGGACTACTTGTGTCTACCGGCTACGAGCTGATCTCATTGCTAGCTACGGTATGGACTACTTGTGTCTACCGGCTACGAGCTGATCTCATTGCTAGATACGGTATGGACTACTTGTGTCTACCAGCTACGAGCTGATCTCATTGCTAGACACGGTATGGACTACTTGTGTCTACCAGCTACGAGCTGATCTCATTGCTAGCTACGGTATGGACTACTTGTGTCTACCAGTTACGAGCTGATCTCATTGCTAGACACGGTATGGACTACTTGTGTCTACCAGTTACGAGCTGATCTCATTGCTAGCTACGGTATGGACTACTTGTGTCTACCAGTTACGAGCTGATCTCATTGCTAGACACGGTATGGACTACTTGTGTCTACCAGCTACGAGCTGATCTCATTGCTAGCTACGGTATGGACTACTTGTGTCTACCAGTTACGAGCTGATCTCATTGCTAGATACGGTATGGACTACTTGTGTCTACCAGTTACGAGCTGATCTCATTGCTAGATACGGTATGGACTACTTGTGTGTACCAGCTACGAGCTGATCTCATTGCTAGCTACGGTATGGACTACTTGTGTCTACTTGTGTGTACCAGCTACGAGCTGATCTCATTGCTAGATACGGTATGGACTACTTGTGTGTACCGGCTACGAGCTGATCTCATTGCTAGCTACGGTATGGACTACTTGTGTCTACCAGTTACGAGCTGATCTCATTGCTAGATACGGTATGGACTACTTGTGTGTACCGGCTACGAGCTGATATCAATGCTAGATACGGTATGGACTACTTGTGTCTACCAGCTACGAGCTGATCTCATTTGTGTCTACCAGTTACGAGCTGATCTCATTGCTAGCTACGGTATGGACTACTTGTGTCTACCAGTTACGAGCTGATCTCATTGCTAGCTACGGTATGGACTACTTGTGTCTACCAGTTACGAGCTGATCTCATTGCTAGATACGGTATGGACTACTTGTGTCTACCAGTTACGAGCTGATCTCATTGCTAGCTACGGTATGGACTACTTGTGTCTACCAGTTACGAGCTGATCTCATTGCTAGATACAGTATGGACTACTTGTGTCTACCGGCTACGAGCTGATATCAATGCTAGATACGGTATGGACTACTTGTGTCTACCAGCTACAAGCTGATCTCATTACAGATACGGTATGGACTACGTATGTCTACCGGCTACATTCTGATCTCATTGCTAGATACGGTATGGACTACTTGTGTCTACCGGCTACAAGCTGATCTCATTGCTAGATATGGTATGGACTACTTGTTTCTACCGGCTATGAGCTGATCTCAATGCTAGATATGGTATGAACTACTTGTGTCTACCGGCTATGATCTGATCTCATTGCTAGATATGGTATGGACTACTTGTGTCTACCGGCTACAAGCTGATCTCAATGCTAGATATGGTATGGACTACTTGTGTCTACCGGCTATGATCTGATCTCATTGCTAGACATGGTATGGACTACTTGTGTCTACCGGCTACAAGCTGATCTCAATGCTAGATATGGTATGGACTACTTGTGTCTACCGGCTATGATCTGATCTCATTGCTAGACATGGTATGGACTACTTGTGTGTACCAGCTACAAGCTGATCTCAATGCTAGATATGGTATGGACTACTTGTGTCTACCGGCTATGAGCTGATCTCAATGCTAGATATGGTATTGACTACTTGTGTCTACCGGCTATGAGCTGATCTCAATGTAGATATGGTATCAGCTGTACTTGTGTCTACCGGCTATGAGCTGATCTCAATGTAGATACGGTATCAGCTGTACTTGTGTCTACCGGTTATGAGCTGATCTCAATGTAGATACGGTATCAGCTGTACTTGTGTCAGCAGTTTTCTGTGATTTCATCAGTGTCATGTGATAACATATTGTATAACACTGTGTAGCATGACTGATAATTGCAAATAATACAAGTGATAAAGTTTGAAATACACAAACCAGTTTTCATTTTTATCATGGTGGCAATTTCTTTCTTTTTTATAAAATAATAATACTCAGTTTTTAATGCTGTCATCCATTCAGAATTTAGTAAGTCATATAAGAACAAAATGTTAGTAATTATATGTTTCTTGATGCTTGTTCTCTTCATTTCTGTATACAGTTATAACATAGTATTTTTTTTTTAGCAAATTTTATGTTTTACAGCAGGTTCAGTAAAATAACAACTCACATTAGTAAGTTTATTAAGATCTTCAGAGTCCTGTAAAATGAAGTGGAATATCGAAATATTTTAATATGCAATTTATCAGTTTGATTATGGTTACAACAGTAGAGTAGTACAGTTCTTTTGGGGAACTGATTTAAAAAGAAAATTTGGACAGGTCATAAAACATTTCATTTGATACATTTTTTTGTGAGTCCTATGACAACTGATTTTATTTTACGTTAGTTTAATCTGTGTATTGGTTTGCAGGTGAGGAATGTGTGTACAACATCTTTTCCTGGAACATCGTGGGCCGCAACCTCTTCAGTCTGTTCATGATGGGCATTGGGTGCTTCCTGCTCAATCTCCTTATTGAATACAGGTTCTTTATCAAACCAAGGTCAGTCCCTCTCTCAGACTTTCTCTTTATTAAGTCTGTTTGGGAATTTGAGACAACGTAAATGTGACTTGTTGCTATGACTATTTATGTAGTATTTTTATATAAGAATTTTTTGTAATTTTTTGTGAATTTATTGATGTATAACAGTCACAAATTGTATAAAATCGTGTAGCGTACTGAAGCGATTTTATACTTAATGTGTGACTGTTACATGTTTATTTAGTTAAAAATACACATAATTCATGAATCAGTTTCTAACGTTCTTCCCTTGACCTGTTTTACATAATGACGTCATTTTGAGATTTTTAGTATAAAATTGCTTTGCTACATTGCGCGATTTTATACAATATGTGACAGTTAAGCATCTATAAGCTCATAAAACAACAACAACAAACAGTTCTTATATAATTTAAAAAACATGAGCTTGTGCAGGGTGTTGGTTTCGGGGGTTGACCCCCCCAAGCAAATTTTCATGGTTTTAATACATTTTCCGGGGGAGCATGTCTTAACCACCCTATAATATTTGGTTGCCACCTACCTGAAACAACACACCATGTTTTTGTAATTTCCTTTCCATCACCTGTTTTGGCGTAATGATGTCATTTTCTGAGGTTTTTTGAAGGATTTAAGGTTTTAAGTGACGTTGTCCAATGAGAATGGAGTAACTCGTATAATGGTGGGAAGTTTGTAATTATATAATAATTTGTATTTATCTTTTTTTCAATTCACTGCAGGAAGATTACAGGACATGAGAGCCCAATAGAAAATGAGGATGTGGATGTAGCAAGAGAACGCCAGCGAGTTATGTCTCACAGAGCTGACAATGATGTACTCAGACTGGAAAATCTTTCTAAGGTTTGTGTCTTACAGAGCTGAAAACGACGTACTGAGACTGAAAAGTCTATGGTTTATGTCTCATAGAGCTGAAAATTATTTACTCAGACTGGAAGATTTTGCTAAATGTGTCTCACAACAGAAAACAATGTATTTAGAGGGGAAAATCTCCCTAAGATTTGTGTCGCAGAGCTGAAAATGATGTACTTAAGACTGGGAAATCTCATTAAGGTTTGTGTCTCAGAGCTGAAAATGATGTACTTAAGACTGAAAATCTCACTAAAATGTGTCAAAGAACAGAAATCAGTATAATCAGACTAAAGAATTTTATGTTCATATTTGGCTGTTAGCAGTAAAGTAACAAACCATTGGGTTGAATACTTGAGTTCTTCTGCTCACCCATCACAGAACATGAGACTACAATAGGTATGTTAAAAACACCTTACTCATATTAGTCTGTTAAATCTTTCTGCTTAGTTGTGTTATCTGTAATAAAAGTAAAACATACTAGTTGTGATGAACCACCTTACTCTGTTTAGTTGTGTTATCTGTGATCAAAGTGAAACATACTAGTTCTGATGAACCACCTTACTCTGTTTAGTTGTGTTATCTATGATCAAAGTGAAATATATACTACCGACAAAAAATAAGGGAACGACTGATGTGAATGTAACTATCGTTGACATGCACTGTTACAATACAGTGGCGTTGCATCTGAACGCTTCATCTGATCAAAATGAAATTTCACATCATGCATGAACAGCATGTGATGCACGTGCACACAGAAGATCACGTGTATGTGCTTATGGTGGAACTCACAAACACCGATGCAAGTGAGGTAATCACATGTGTGAAAATGGCCCCAAAACGATACCTTAATGAAGAGACGAAATGGCGAATGGGGGTGGTAGTGTCATGGTGTGGGGAGGGATCACACATGACAGGCAAACAGATTTGATTATTGTTAATGGAAATTTGACTGGCCAGAGATATCTGGACCAAATGTTGCGTCCTGTCGTTGTTCCAGTGGCGAGAAATATTGGCAGAAATTTTGAATTTCAAGACAACAATGCAAGACCACATCGCGCTCGGATAGTCACCGATTACCTACGACAACAAGGCATACCGACAATCGACTGCCCGCTAAGTCCCCCGATATGTCCCCTATAGAGCACCTGTGGGACGTTCTTGGGCGGAGAGTGTACGCCAGGGACCCAGCACCCGCCAACGTGGCCCAGCTTGCGGTAGCCCTTCAGAATGAATGGCGGGCAATACCCAGGGCAACCATACGTACATTAATCAACAGTATGCCATCAAGGTGTCGAGCATGCATCGCCCAAAATGGTGGACACACCAGATATTGATATACACGCCCCAAATTGGTTTTCCAGATGTTAATCGAAATAAAACATTCACTATAATTTCACCCGTTCCCTTATTTTTTGTTGGTAGTATACTAGTTGTGATGAACCACCTTACTCTGTTTAATTGTGTTATCTGTGATCAAAGTGAAATATACTAGTTGTGATGAACCACCTTACTCTGTTTAATTGTGTTATCTGTGATCAAAGTGAAATATACTAATTGTGATGAACCACCTTACTCTGTTTAGTTGTGTTATCTGTAATAAAAGTGAAATATACTAGTTGTGATGAACCACCTTACTCTGTCTAGTTGTGTTATCTGTGATCAAAGTGAAACATACTAGTTGTGATGAACCACCTTACTCTGTCTAGTTGTGTTATCTGTGATAAAAGTGAAACATACTAGTTGTGATGAACCACCTTACTCTGTCTAGTTGTGTTATCTGTGATAAAAGTGAAACATACTAGTTGTGATGAACCACCTTACTCTGTCTAGTTGTGTTATCTGTGATAAAAGTGAAACATACTAGTTGTGATGAACCACCTTACTCTGTCTAGTTGTGTTATCTGTGATAAAAGTGAAACATACTAGTTGTGATGAACCACCTTACTCTGTCTAGTTGTGTTATCTGTGATAAAAGTGAAACATACTAGTTGTGATGAACCACCTTACTCTGTCTAGTTGTGTTATCTGTGATAAAAGTGAAACATACTAGTTGTGATGAACCACCTTACTCTGTTTAGTTCTGTTATCTGTGATCAAAGTGAAACATACTAGTTCTGATGAACCACCTTACTCTGTTTAGTTCTGTTATCTGTGATCAAAGTGAAACATACTAGTTCTGATGAACCACCTTACTCTGTTTAGTTCTGTTATCTGTGATCAAAGTGAAACATACTAGTTGTGATGAACCACCTTACTCTGTTTAGTTCTGTTATCTGTGATCAAAGTGAAACATACTAGTTGTGATGAACCACCTTACTCTGTTTAGTTCTGTTATCTGTGATCAAAGTGAAACATACTAGTTGTGATGAACCACCTTACTCTGTTTAGTTCTGTTATCTGTGATCAAAGTGAAACATACTAGTTGTGATGAACCACCTTACTCTGTTTAGTTCTGTTATCTGTGATCAAAGTGAAACATACTAGTTGTGATGAACCACCTTACTCTGTTTAGTTCTGTTATCTGTGATCAAAGTGAAACATACTAGTTGTGATGAACCACCTTACTCTGTTTAGTTCTGTTATCTGTGATCAAAGTGAAACATACTAGTTGTGATGAACCACCTTACTCTGTTTAGTTGTGTTATCTGTGATCAAAGTGAAACATACTAGTTGTGATGAACCACCTTACTCTGTTTAGTTGTGTTATCTGTGATCAAAGTGAAACATACTAGTTGTGATGAACCACCTTACTCTGTTTAGTTGTGTTATCTGTGATCAAAGTGAAACATACTAGTTGTGATGAACCACCTTACTCTGTCTAGTTGTGTTATCTGTGATCAAAGTGAAACATACTAGTTGTGAAGAACCACCTTACTCTGTCTAGTTGTGTTATCTGTGATCAAAGTGAAATATACTAGTTGTGATGAACCACCTTACTCTGTCTAGTTGTGTTATCTGTGATCAAAGTAAAACATACTAGTTGTGATGAACCACCTTACTCTGTCTAGTTGTGTTATCTGTGATCAAAGTAAAACATACTAGTTGTGATGAACCACCTTACTCTGTCTAGTTGTGTTATCTGTGATCAAAGTAAAACATACTAGTTGTGATGAACCACCTTACTCTGTTTAGTTGTGTTAACTGTGATACATCTATTGTAGGTCTACTGGAGGCCAGGCCGTAAACGTAGGATGACTGCAGTTGACCGCCTCTGTCTTGGAGTGCCTAAGGGACAGTGCTTTGGACTTCTCGGGGTTAACGGTGCTGGAAAAACAACAACTTTCAAGATGCTGACTGGTGATGAGTCTGTCACAGAGGGATCTGCATTTGTACAGAATTACAGGTTGGTTTAATGTTTTGTAACATATGAACAATTCACTTCCTGTTGGTAACATTGGCAAAAATACTCTGCTTTAATAAATATAATGACCAAGTGTTTTCCTGTGCATCTGACTAGTAGTTACTAGGTTGGTACCTGATGACATTCGCTGAGAGTGAGTTTTAACAGCACAATGGGTAAGTGTGCAGGCCGCTACACCGACTTCTCTCTCACTAACCACTAACACCTAACCATTAACCCACTGTCAGATAGCTGAGATCTGTGCCCAAGACAGCGTGCTAAAATCTTAACTAAATATATAATAAGCATGAAAATTGAAATGAATTAACTTTTTTAGTTTTCTTCAGTTTTTCATTTGCTCCATTCATCCAACTGTTCCCACCTATACTGTGTCTTGCAGCATACTGAAGGACATGGTCAAAGTACGACAGCAGATGGGATATTGTCCACAGTTTGATGCTTTGGATAATCTGCTTACCGGGCGTGAGCACCTCGAGTTCTATGCCAGGATACGCGGCGTTCCCACACATGAAATAAAAACCGTGAGTACCTATACAAAAGATTCATTGGAAACCACCTCCTCTACTTTTATTATAGGACTCTTTCATGCAAAGTGGATGCATGAGATTTCTTGTCTGGACATTAACTCAAAGGTCACTGTTGAAAAGTGGTTTAGTCCAAGTTGCTCAACACATGTCTTCAAACTTCTGACTTCTAACTTGTACCATAAGTTGTATTTTTAAGTTTCCAAGATCAAGGTCATTGGTTAAACACTTGTTCTTTATTCAGCTTAAGGCTTATTTCTTGTTCCAGCCAGTGCTACACAACTGGTATAACAAAGGTTGTGGTATGTACTATGGTCCTGTCTGGAAGATGGTGCATATAAAAGATCCCTTGCTGCTAATCAGAAAGAGTAGCCCATTGTGTGGAGGCAGCAGGTTTCCTCTCTCATTATCTTTGCGGTCCTTAACCATATGTCTGGCACCATATAAGTAATTAAAATGTGTTATGTGTCATTAAATAAAACATTCCTTTCTTCTTCCAGCTGAAGGGTGTGTCTTACTGTGATTTAAACACAACTATTGTTTACCTTATTGCTCCTTGTGATTTTAAGCATTTATTCTGTCATTCATTTGTCATTGTCTTGTTGTGTGACATGTGGGTGTGTGTTTTCAGGTTGCTAGCTGGGTGTGACATGTGGGTGTGTGTTTTCAGGTTGTTAGCTGTGTGTGACATGTGGGTATGTGTTTTCAGGTTGCTAGCTGTGTGTGGCATGTGGGTGTGTGTTTTCAGGTTGCTAGCTGTGTGTGACATGTGGGTGTGTGTTTTCAGGTTGTTAGCTGTGTGTGACATGTGGGTGTGTGTTTTCAGGTTGCTAGCTGTGTGTGACATGTGGGTGTGTGTTTTCAGGTTGTTAGCTGGGTGTGACATGTGGGTGTGTGTTTTCAGGTTGCTAGCTGTGTGTGACATGTGGGTGTGTGTTTTCAGGTTGCTAGCTGTGTGTGACATGTGGGTGTGTGTTTTCAGGTTGCTAGCTGTGTGTGACATGTGGGTGTGTGTTTTCAGGTTGCTAGCTGTGTGTGACATGTGGGTGTGTGTTTTCAGGTTGTTAGCTGGGTGTGACATGTGGGTGTGTGTTTTCAGGTTGCTAGCTGGGTGTGACATGTGGGTGTGTGTTTTCAGGTTGCTAGCTGAGTGTGACATGTGGGTATGTGTTTTCAGGTTGCTAGCTGGGTGTGACATGTGGGTGGGTGTTTTCAGGTTGCTAGCTGTGTGTGACATGTGGGTGTGTGTTTTCAGGTTGCTAGCTGAGTGTGACATGTGGGTATGTGTTTTCAGGTTGCTAGCTGTGTGTGACATGTGGGTGGGTGTTTTCAGGTTGCTAGCTGTGTGTGACATGTGGGTATGTGTTTTCAGGTTGCTAGCTGTGTGTGACATGTGGGTGGGTGTTTTCAGGTTGCTAGCTGAGTGTGACATGTGGGTATGTGTTTTCAGGTTGCTAGCTGAGTGTGACATGTGGGTGTGTGTTTTCAGGTTGCTAGCTGAGTGTGACATGTGGGTATGTGTTTTCAGGTTGCTAGCTGTGTGTGACATGTGGGTGTGTGTTTTCAGGTTGCTAGCTGAGTGTGACATGTGGGTATGTGTTTTCAGGTTGCTAGCTGTGTGTGACATGTGGGTGTGTGTTTTCAGGTTGCTAGCTGAATGTGACATGTGGGTATGTGTTTTCAGGTTGCTAGCTGTGTGTGACATGTGGGTGTGTGTTTTCAGGTTGCTAGCTGAGTGTGACATGTGGGTATGTGTTTTCAGGTTGCTAGCTGTGTGTGACATGTGGGTGTGTGTTTTCAGGTTGCTAGCTGAGTGTGACATGTGGGTGTGTGTTTTCAGGTTGCTAGCTGTGTGTGACATGTGGGTGTGTGTTTTCAGGTTGCTAGCTGTGTGTGACATGTGGGTGTGTGTTTTCAGGTTGCTAGCTGTGTGTGACATGTGGGTGTGTGTTTTCAGGTTGCTAGCTATGTGGGTATGTGTTTTCAGGTTGCTAGCTGTGTGTGACATGTGGGTGTGTGTTTTCAGGTTGCTAGCTGAGTGTGACATGTGGGTGTGTGTTTTCAGGTTGCTAGCTGAGTGTGACATGTGGGTATGTGTTTTCAGGTTGCTAGCTGTGTGTGACATGTGGGTGGGTGTTTTCAGGTTGCTAGCTGTGTGTGACATGTGGGTATGTGTTTTCAGGTTGCTAGCTGTGTGTGACATGTGGGTGGGTGTTTTCAGGTTGCTAGCTGAGTGTGACATGTGGGTATGTGTTTTCAGGTTGCTAGCTGAGTGTGACATGTGGGTGTGTGTTTTCAGGTTGCTAGCTGAGTGTGACATGTGGGTATGTGTTTTCAGGTTGCTAGCTGTGTGTGACATGTGGGTGTGTGTTTTCAGGTTGCTAGCTGAGTGTGACATGTGGGTATGTGTTTTCAGGTTGCTAGCTGTGTGTGACATGTGGGTGTGTGTTTTCAGGTTGCTAGCTGAGTGTGACATGTGGGTATGTGTTTTCAGGTTGCTAGCTGTGTGTGACATGTGGGTGTGTGTTTTCAGGTTGCTAGCTGAGTGTGACATGTGGGTGTGTGTTTTCAGGTTGCTAGCTGTGTGTGACATGTGGGTGTGTGTTTTCAGGTTGCTAGCTGTGTGTGACATGTGGGTGTGTGTTTTCAGGTTGCTAGCTGTGTGTGACATGTGGGTGTGTGTTTTCAGGTTGCTAGCTATGTGGGTATGTGTTTTCAGGTTGCTAGCTGTGTGTGACATGTGGGTGTGTGTTTTCAGGTTGCTAGCTGAGTGTGACATGTGGGTGTGTGTTTTCAGGTTGCTAGCTGTGTGTGACATGTGGGTGTGTGTTTTCAGGTTGCTAGCTGAGTGTGACATGTGGGTGTGTGTTTTCAGGTTGCTAGCTGTGTGTGACATGTGGGTGTGTGTTTTCAGGTTGCCAGTTGGGCCATCCAGAAGCTGGGACTGACTCAGTATGCGGACAAAGTGGCTGGAACCTATTCGGGTGGTAACAAACGCAAACTGTCCACAGCCATTGCTCTCATTGGAAATCCGAATATTATCTTCTTGGTAAGAAATGTTTTGTTTAAATGCTATATATTAAATACATGTATATATATATCATATAACCGGGGGGGGGGATGTGTCTACAATTTCTAAATTATTTTGAGGTTTCTTATTTTCAAGGTTTGGTTACTCTGAAATGAATTTCAGAGTGTTTTTATTTTTGTGATTTAACTTATTTTATTCCATATTTAATCAACATTAAAAGTTCCAACTCATCTTTCATTTGCAAGATATTGCCATTGCTTAAAGTTAAACAATAGAGCATTCAATTGCAATTGAGTAACACAGTATGCTAACAAGCAAGACAACTAATCAGTCTTTGGTTTTATATAAAGCCAATTAAGATTTGTGTGAGACGTTTTCTCAGTCAGACTTTGAGGTGTTTAATCTGAGCTTGACATGTTTCATCCATACTCGTATAGTAAGCTGTCTCAGTAGCACACATGTGACATACCTGTTTGTACGCATTTTACTGTACAGAATATAATAACCTGGTGTCCTGAATACACCATTCATTTGTAGTTTCTTGGGATTTGCGCATGGCAGCAAATACAATTTTGAAGTAAATTGTCAGTTGATGATCACAATTGATATTTTTCACAGAATTTATTATATTCAAAAACATTTGCATATCATTGAGACATTTCAGTCAGTGTGAATTAGGACCCTTTGTTTGATTAGTTCCTTGCTGGTCCACCTGGAGGGAACCATAGGTTTCATCCCTTCCTTCCTTCTGTCTGTCCCACATACACATTTCGGGACTTTTTTTTCTTCTTTTTTTTAAACAATACCTCAAGATGTACAGTTACTGATCAAGGTTGACTTTCATAGCGATGTACACATTTTTAACAGAGTTATCACCCTTGAACTTAAGAAATACAGAAATTTGTTGGACCTGATAGAGTACATGTATTCCTTTAGCAGTACTCTCAAAATGCTTTTAGAAATGTAAAACTTGATTATTTTCCTGGTATCAGGCCTTTGGATTTCACGGTAACGATCTTTTCGGTAAAATGATGGAACCGAAATTTCATTTCCCATGATTATTATATCGAGTACAATTCAACGAAACTAATATATGTATTGAATACACTTTTCAGTAGTGTCATATAAGAAACATAATTTAAAAAAAAATGATATGTATATATTTTTTTAAATTATGTTTTCATTACACCACTAGAGAGTGTGTTCGACACAATCACAAGACCCGATTCAAATTGTTTTGTTAACCGAACTTCAGCAGTTCAGATAAACCCGAATCAGAGTTCCAACATGCGCTCAAATCAAACTCGTTACACATTTGAACGAAAATCACTGGCACTAATTATTTGTAGTGTGTCTCTTAAACATAGGGGTCAAGAAATAGTATTTAAATTCAAATGTAATTTTGTAGTGACTACTGTCACTGAAGTTGACTTTTGTCGATGTCACGCATGTGCTTGAGTACTGAAGGTTGCAATTGAATAGGCCCTTACTATTTCCTGTGCTTTCATTATGGGAGGAAATGATGTAGAGCTAAACTATTATTTTTATTTAGCTGTCAAAATCACAACCATTCATATAATGGAGAGGGTGTGTAAAAAATCAACTATATTTTCAGTTTGAAAATGTATCTCTTTGCACAAATTTTTGTGACTTGTTTTCACGGAATTAAAAAAACAATTTCCGATGGGTTCCCATGATCACAAGGCACGGAACCGAAAAAGTGTTTCTCATGAAATTTGAAATCTTATGGCATGTGGTATTCTAGATTTTTGAGGTTTCTGAAACTTGTTCCTGTCTTTCCAGAAAAGTTTACAATAAATAACCCCTGACTTTTTAAGATTCTGCCAAGTTTCCCAGATTTTTGGTTCATGTCAATTTTTATCTCTATTTTATTATGGTGCGAACAAGGAGGGATATCTGTGTCACAATTTATGATTGCTAAACTTTTTTAAAACAAATATTATAGTGTAAGTGTGGTTACTTAATGATGTTGCTTGTTAAACTAAAATACCTTTTGTTTTCATAAATAATCTAGATCAGCCAACTTAATGTCTTAACTGTTGACAAACATGTTTTATTTATCTTATGAATGTCTTGTAGCATAATTATTGAAGAGATATAATTGTTATTATTGTAGGATGAACCCACAACAGGCATGGATCCAAAAGCGCGGCGATTTCTGTGGAATTGTATTAATAGTATCATCAAAGATGGCCGATCAGTCATACTTACTTCACACAGGTAATTTTTGTCTTAATTTTATCTACCTTCAAAGTTAGAAAGTCACTTGTCTTTCATTAGTATAGCACCCACCTGATGTGCAAAGCACTTAAACCAGAATTGGATATAAACAAGCAATTGCAGTTATCATTCGTCGCTGCTAAATTATTGTTTAGTATTGTTACCTGCTTATGATACAGAGCATCAACATTTCATCAGTGCAATAGGCTTTTCAGGTGTCACTCACCAAATATATATATGTTTTGAAAGAAAATGTTTCCTAGTTTTAAAAAAACCGTAATGGATATAAACAAATTCTAAATGCTCTTTAATGGAAACTGAAATTAAAGTAATGTAAGTTGTAAAAAGCTAGGAATTTGGGTAGATTGTTTTTCCCAAATAGAATGTTTTAAGGCTAATCAAATAAAAGACATAGTGTTCACTTGTTTTTATTCACTTGTACTGAATCAGTACCGATGAGCTGCGAACTTGAGTGGGTTGGTATTTAAAGGTTGTAAATTATTTTATTCTTTCTTGTTTAGTATGGAGGAATGTGAAGCTTTATGCAGTCGACTAGCCATTATGGTCAATGGACAGTTCAAATGTCTTGGCAGCATACAACATCTTAAAAACAGGTTAGTAAACTGCTTTCTATTAAATTACAGTTTTATGTTGATATATTTTGTTATCAATCAGAAACCAAACAAAACAACAATAAATTCAAATCCACCCTTTGATTCCTTGTCACTATTTGAAGACACCTTGTGTTTAATGTGGTAATAGTATTTTTGAAAAGTATATTATGGTCAAATGTATTGAAATGTTTATATCTCTTGATATTGTTTTGCATAATTTTATATATATATATACAGTCAGACCTCGTTACAATGACCACGTTTGTCCCTGGGTCACTTTGTCGTTCTACCAAAATTGCCGTTATAAGAATTTGTTTTGTTTAACAACATCACTAGAGCACACTGATTTATTACTGTCGGTGTTGGAAGGTGTGAATTCCGGTGTAATGAACAGAATAACATTGATGTACGTTTGTTCCCGACAATTTGCCATCGGATGGTGTAAATGTTGTAGGAATGACAGTCGTTGTAATGATGTCTGACTGTATTATGATATCAAAAGTAAAGGTATGTGATTTTCTGTATGATATAACATAATAATTGCAGGTTTTCTCTCTCACTTTGTAACAGCCTGACAGCCATGGTTCATCCCCAGGACAGCATAGTTAGAAATAAGGCTGTGATCAATGTGTGATTTTTGTTTTAGATTCGTTAACAGCTACACTATTCGTTAACAGCTAACAGCTATTTGTCACGATCATCCTGCGTGTATCTGATTTTTGTTTTAGGTTTGGAAATGGCTACACGATCATCCTGCGTGTATCTGATTTTTGTTTTAGGTTTGGAAACGGCTACACGATCATCCTGCATGTATGTGATTTTTGTTTTAGGTTTGGAAACGGTTACACGATCATCCTGCGAGTGTCTGGCAGTGTGCCCGACACAGAGCCGGTGAAGCGGTTCATCGTGGAGATGTTCCCGGACGCGGTGCTCAAGGAGGAACACAACAACATGATGCAGTTTCAGCTCGGCATGGCGCACCTCTCACTCGCCAAGCTCTTCGCACAAATGGAGGCGGCAAAGAAACGCCTGCATGTGGAAGACTACTCTGTGTGTCAGACCACACTCGACCAGGTACGTAGCTCGTCATTACAGCACCAAAAAAATGTTTAGCACATTAGCTTTGAAAGTTGGGGATCAGTGGGCAATGACAGCTCAGCTCCGAAAATTATGTGTTCCCCAAAAAAATTAAAAGGTAAATTAATAAAAAGGAAATAATATAACTGGCCTATCCAGTTACTGGCATCTTTCAATTTCTATATATTACAAATTAACAACTGTTAACAATGTACTACATAAGACATGAGTCACATATATATTGAATTTTTGTTCTAAATTAGGCCATGGGCTACACAGCAAGAGCCACACACACAACTTTACTACACACTTGCACCAGAAGCGTGGGTGCAAGTGGGGCATGTGCCCACCCCCCACCTCTTTGTAACAGCAGTGATGGTTTTTATATATTTTTACATGTATATATGTGTGTGTAACCCCCCCCCCCCACCCCCCCACCCCACACACACTTTTTGGCACCTTTCTACCCCCGTACTACATCATGTTTTTGAGAAGACCTAACATGTTCTGACCACGAAACTAATTGTACAGTGAACAAAATTAGGATCCACTCATTTGTCACCTGTGTTTGATGGTACCCTAAAAAACAACAATTTGTTGACGTCAGGCCATAATCGGTGCCCTCTAATTTTTGTGCCACAAAATGCCCCCACATGTGTCAGTGGCATGTATTGTATATCAAATCAAAGGTATGATCTACTGGACCACGTGACATGCTGTAATGGATATCTACTAAAATTCCATGACTCTGACATCATTAAGTGACCTTAATTATCCTTTCAGCATCCTATAAAATGTTCTAAGTTTTATAATATTTTCTTTTTCACAAGAACACATCGAATGGCTGTCACCTGCTTGCTAGTTCTTTATATTCTACGCTATCATAGCTTTAATGGGACACCAATATCATCATCCTTTCATTAACATTAAACGAGGGGTGATGTTTTCAATATGATGGGGGTTTAACACTCATAATCCGAAATATCGGCACACCCACGCACACACGCACACGCGCTCGGACAGATCCCAATTATTTTGGGGGGGTTTGCATTAAACTTACCGGTGCTTATAATTGTATAGTTTTATATTTATAATTAGTTATAATATTATGAAAATTCTGGTGGGTTTTTAAAATTATTTTGGTGTCCATTTAAATTAATTTAAGAATAGCCAATTCAACTAACTAATTTGCAGACATATTAGGGCTTCTAAAAACCAGTGTACATGTAGTAGAATTGTGTGTGGGATGCACGAGGACTATATGTAGCCCATGGCCTCAATTCTTCACAACAGCATTCTTCACTTGTTCATGCTAAGTTGTCTTTAAACATACATTCTTGTTTCTTTTCTGAAAGTAGTTTTTGTTATATTGAACAGTGATTTGTTTTCTTTAATTTTCACCCTTGTTATGTAGATGCAGTCAATTTGAATATGTAATCAGTTGTTACCAGTTAAGAGTCCCCCTGAATGAAAACTGGTACTCTTCATGTTCTATTTACATTGTTTTATTATGTAATCAGTTGTTACCAGTTAAGAGTCCCCCTGAATGAAAACTGGTACTCTTCATGTTCTATTTACATTGTTTTATTATGTAATCAGTTGTTACCAGTTAAGAGTCCCCCTGAATGAAAACTGGTACTCTTCATGTTCTATTTACATTGTTTTATTATGTAATCAGTTGTTACCAGTTAAGAGTCCCCCTGAATGAAAACTGGTTCTCTTCATGTTCTATTTACATTGTTTTATTATGTAATCAGTTGTTACCAGTTAAGAGTCCCCCTGAATGAAAACTGGTTCTCTTCATGTTCTATTTACATTGTTTTATTTATCATTGTTTTAGTTGAATGAAAACTGTACTCTTAATTTACATTGTTTTATTATGTAATCAGTTGTTTAAGAGTCCCCCTGAATGAAAACTGGTACTCTTCATGTTCTATTTACATTGTTTTATTATGTAATCAGTTGTTACCAGTTAAGAGTCCCCCTGAATGAAAACTGGTTCTCTTCATGTTCTATTTACATTGTTTTATTATGTAATCAGTTGTTACCAGTTAAGAGTCCCCCTGAATGAAAACTGGTTCTCTTCATGTTCTATTTACATTGTTTTATTATGTTTTATCATGTAATCAGTGAAATAGTCTGGTACATCTTTTATTTATTACTTTAGGATTTATTGTTGAACAACGTACAGGACATTTATTTAAAATCCTTTCTCCAACAGGTGTTCATCAACTTTGCTAAATTACAGACCGATATGCTGGATGAAGAAATAGATGACATTTCCCCAAGTTCGGGTGGGTACTTCTGTTCATTTTATTTAAGGTGGTTTTTTCTCTTTTGTTTTGTGAATTTTAATTTACTAAGTGGGAGAGGAGAGAGAGACAAAGACAAACAGAGAGAGAGAGAGAGAGACAGAGAGAGACAGAGAGACAGACAGACAGACAGAGAGACAGACAGACAGACAGACAGAGGAGAGAGAGAGACAGACAGATAGAGAAGAGACGAGAGAGACAGACAGACAGAAGAGACGAGAGAGAGAGACAGACAGACAGAAGAGAGAGAGAGACAGACAGATAGAGAAGAGACGAGAGAGACAGACAGACAGAAGAGACGAGAGAGAGAGACAGACAGACAGAGAGAGAGAGAGAGAGAGAGAGAGAGAGAGAGAGACAGAGAGAGAGAGAGAAGCAGGCACAAACAATAATGTTAAAGATTGTATTTCTTCCTATTAATTAATTAAAATGAAAAAAAGATGAGCTGTGTAAATTGTTAACACCAAATTCTTATGTGTATTTAGAACTGTTTCTTAAAATTAACTATCATGTGGAAACTGAATACTGTAATTGGTTTTAGTAATATACACATTGAACAACAATGATTTTCTTTCTCATGAAAACAAGTTAAGATTTCAACAATTTATAGATTAATGTTTAAAACTATACCATGAAATGTGGGTGAACTAATGTTAAATAAATTTTAAAAGTAACTGATCAATATAAATATTGTTATGGTTAAATTAATAAAACAGTTTTAGAACTGTCATCTATAAAAATACCACAAATAGCTTTGTTTTTGAATTTATAGTAAAAACACTTTTGTGGGTGCATCAAAAACATATCCACATTTTAGCAATTTCCTTGTTAACATGACTGAAAACTTGTCGTTTGTTACAGATCTCCCAATGAGGCGGATGGAGTTGGATGAGCAGAGTATAACGGGAAGTACTATTGATCTGATTCAGCCTGGCAGTGCTCGCAGCAGTTTACGACTCACTCACTCCTCTCACATGAGTCGTGACTCGGAGGCTTAGTGTCACACTTAAATGGTGTTATTACCATGACTTTTACACAATTTGTTTTAAATACTTAATTTGTACCACAGGTTTTTAAATGAAAAAAAGACAGTCAGACAGTTTGGAATACTGTTCTAGATTCATTTGACCCACGTGCTCTATAGCATTACAAAATGATCACTAGCTTTTGCTGGGTGCTTAACATTAATTGAAAGTGATATGTTCACGGTTATGTTTTTGTAATTGTATGGTAGAAATAGAAAATAAATATTTTGGTTTATAACATATTCATATTTACATTTCTGAGAAGGGACCGAGGTGATTTGGTTAGCTAAACATAACAGTTACTCTTATTTTTGTGCCTACCCAAAGTTTGAAACAAGGGTGAGTTATCTTTTGGGTTAATTCTATATTTGATGATTTTAACATCTCAAAGAGTTTTAACTTAGTAGGAACATTGTATCCAAGTTATTAGAAATGTTAAAATATTGACTTCTAATTTGCTAAGACAGCTTAGAATTTTTCTTACTGGTTTAAGCAATAACCTGCAACTTAAATAACATTGTTCATTATCCCTCCATCTAATTCAACATTTGCTTGGGCCCAATTTAGTTTTGTAATTGGAAATTCAGTTTTAGCTCAGTGAACTGGGGCCAAATGGGCCCTTTCTTTTCTTTTCTATTTTAATTATTATGTGTAATTTATAAAAAGTATTGAATGTTAATATTTATTGAACTTTATTTTGTTAACCAGAACATATATGACATTCTTTTAAATTATATTTGTGCGTATTTTACAGTGTTTTTTTTAAAAACATTTTATTATTTATAATCTGCTAACAAGATGTGATACATATTTGTATATATGTTGATTGTTGGAAGTGTATCTTGTTTATAAAGCCTGTCACAACTATTTTTTAATGGTTTCTTGCATAGATTATATTAATTGTTTATTACAAATACTAGGCATAATAAAGGCCTTATTCAAGTGTCTGTGATAGATAGACGTACATGTATAGTATGTCACTTCTTAGTACTAATCAATGAAATGTAATTATATAACCAGGACCAGAAATACAACAATGCTGTCATTTTCCATATGATAACCAGAATTCCCTTTTGTTTGTTTTGTCATGTGCGTCATTTTCCATATGTTAACCAGAATTCCCTTTTGTTTGTTTTGTCACAACAATAACTATCTTTCTGAATCATATTGTGTTTGTCCATCAGTATGCTGGTAGAATTTATGCTGGAATATGTATCTAAATTATACTTTTTAATTTTATAAGTTGAAATACTCGCCACCGATGAGGACACAGTAATCCACTTGATATAAAATGTCATAGTCCCATTTTGATTACATTGTTAATTTTAAGCCTCTATCATTAAGGGTGAAATACATGCAGGAAAGAAAAAGAATGTTTAACAACACCTCTGCACATTTTAAAATGATTTTAGATTTAATGCCACCATATTGCAGAAAGTGGTTTTGTATATGCTCATTCTCAAAAAGGACAGCACATACAAGTAATACACACATTCAATTTGTATGGCTTTGACATAGTGTTAAAGTCAAGACTCTGTTTAGAGTCTTTGGTCTAGACTCTAAAAGTTTGATAAGCAACCAGGCCATTCAGGTTGGGACAGGGCAATGCCCACTGGGTCTTCCGAGGAGCCCAAGACTTTGATCCATTGCACTTCAGGTGAAATGCTCATCCAGTGAACTGCATCAGTCCCCAACCTCGAGGCAAAACAAACACAAACATGTTATCTGTGTGGCATGTTCATTTGCACAAACACAACCACTGCATCTAAGTTAGCCTCAATGAAAATCAAATGTTAAAGGGAGATAATTTTAGATCATCCAATCACTATATTGCAGACCTCTTGACAGTTGCAAAAACGATAGTTTCATTTGCATGTTGCTGGCATAAATCTAGTTTTGTGGAACTCATTTTTCATTTGCACATTAAAATAAGGACCTCATTGAATGGTGTGGGTGGGACGTAGCCCAGTGCTAAAACGCTCACTTGATGCGTGGTCGGTCTGGGATCGATCCCCGCCGGTGGGCCCATTGTACTATTTTTCGTTCCAGCCAGTGCACCACGACTGGCTTATCAAAGGCTGTGGTATGTATTAATGTCTGTGGGATGGTGCATATAAAACATCCCTTGCTGCTGATCAAAAAAAGAGTAGCCCATGAAGTGGTGACAGCAGGTTTCCTCTCTCAATATCTGTGTGGTCTGGTAAATAAAATGTGTTGAGTGTGTTGTTAAATAAACATTTCCTTCCTTCCTTCCTTCATTACATGGTGATGATGGGTTAACCCTCGAGGTTTATGCCAATTTTCAATTCTCACTGACCTGTATGTTGGTTTATGAATCTCATTATTTTAGCAAATACAATGCCATGATTTGATTGTTATTAGTCTTATTTTGTGTATCTTCATTACATAATACCTCCTGTGTTGAAAGGCCACCCAAAAATGTTATGTAAGTGGTCTTTAGTGTCAATTTCATCAAAGTTAAACATATTTCTATGCAAAGGCCACAAATGCTGTGCCATCATTAGACAGGCGACAGTTACAACTAGTTCAGCTACTGCACATTTGTTAAATAGCCATCATAGCAAAGTTCATCTTTATACAACAGTTTCACTGAAACCATAGGCTGTCAATATTTGATAATAAAACAATTCTCATGAGATCATTTCTGGTAGCATTGAGTGTTAAACAAGACCACTTTTTGGAGTTTAGTCAAATCATTTTCAGATGGAGAAACTCAAGTTGAAGACAATCATTAAGTATTGTTAAAAAACCACAAAAAAACCCATTGAATCAGTAAGCCTACCTGGTCATTTATCTAACTACTTTTACTGGCAGTCAGTTAAACACTGCAACCAAAAGCCTCAATCCATAATGTCAGACGTTGACAGTGTTACTGGCAGTCAAGTAGACACTACTAACTGTCAATCCCACATTACACCTGTGTAGGAAAAGCAGGCATGACAGCCCTAAATAGTAACTTATATTTGATCTACAATTCCATATGTTCTCCAATTCTTTCCATAAGTATAGTCAATTTATTGGTGTTTTAACCATATCTCAGCACAATCAAAATCAAAATGTACAGCACTCTTATTTGTTAATACACTTTTGTCCATATATTTATGTATATGTATGTATGGGTTTTTTTGGTTGTATTTTTACCAAATATATTTTGACATCATTTTATTCGTCTTTCAACTTGTTTGTAAACATTACATATTGAAGGGTGTATATTGTGTATTGTGATAAAGTTCCTGCATTGTAATACTGGTACTTGTGTTGAATAGGATGTGTATTGATTCATAAGAGTGTCAGAAAAACATTTTAATAAATATTAAAGCCATTCCCAAATATTATGTAGTATGTTTGATTCAACATCGTTAATTTTCCACATTTTTCTTTATTACTTTTCCCAGTCTTTCACTTCTAATCACCAGCTATGATTATATTGTACACGCTTTTGATAATTTTAAAATCGTATGTGATGTTAATGGTACAAGTGGCTTGTTCAGAGTTTTGTTAATGTGATTACTAAATAATTGTCAGTGTGTATAAATTTGCTCCAATGTTAAAAAAACCCTGATAAAACAGTCATTGGTTCAGGAATTATTATTAAGAAGCTTGGGCAGTTTTATCAATGAAATATATTCATTAAAATAAAACTTATAACTCGGCACCTCAGTTTTACCTAATAGGCACAATTCAGGAATTTTACTTCAGGAATTTGGTAATATTTGACTCTTGTCTTAGAGGAAAACTGCTACATTTTTCTATTGGCAACAAGGGATCTTTTATATGCACTTTCTCACAGACATGACAGCACATACCAGTCGTGGTGCACTGGTTGGGACATGAGAAAAAACAGTTGGAGAATGGGTCCACTGAGATGCAAGCACCTGCTCTACTGAGTGAGCTAGATCCCACCCCTACAACGGAACAAACGGGAGATTAAATAGTATCACAACTGGTTTCCTCACTACCGGTAATGGAAAATAAATTTTGTATTGCACATGCAAGTTGTATTGGATTTTGAAATCCTTTGTAACTATTTCTTTCTGTGATATTAGCCAGTACTTTGAAATATATGCTTGGTCGTTGTCTTTTGTTGATAGTTATAACCAAATATTATGTTGTGAACTTATCTCTATCAAGGTTTACAATGTTTGGCAACTTTATTCTGCAGTCATGTTTTGGAAAGATTTGACCAAAGATATCAAACAATTTTTGTAAACAAGTCACTTTATATATACCTGGATTTTGATTAGTTTTTAGACTGCATACATGTACTTAAATTTAAAATATTTGTTTGTCAATTTAAATTATTTTAACAAGTTGATTAATAGCCTTCTACTTAGATTTGATGCATCACTAAATGACCAATTATCTTTTTGAACTGCAAATCAAACAATCATATTGCAGGATACTCATACTCAAGGTGCTGTTCACTTTTGTCTTCCCAACTAAAAGAAATGCCTCGAGGAGCAACCAGATATTCTCCACTTTTAGTGTGCATACAACTGCCAGAATCTCATTAATTAATACACATATCTTTCAGATAGTTTCTTTAGTTAGTAAATTAAAAAAAAATGTTTGTGTTAAATTTTGTAAGCTATATTACATTTAAGACCTATTCAGCAGAGATTTTGTTACAACTATTCATTGTACAGTATTGTGGAGGAAAAACTGATAATTCAACATGTTTACATCTTGTTGCACTACATGTATATTGTAAACTATTTTGACATGGAAAATGGTATAAAAATTTCTTTAATCAGTTTATTTGTTACACTGTTTTTTGTTGTTGAAATCCATATTACTCAGCAAGAAAGCCAAAACAATTCAGAATTTATGAGCTAGGATTGATCAGTCCCCTCTCCACAAAAAAAATAAACATGAGTTTTAACAGTAAAAAACCAGTTTGTACAACTAAGTATTGAAAGTAGTGACAGAGCAAATGTTTGTACATTACTTTTCAATATAATCATCCTTGACCTCTATGCATTTGGCTCAATTATTCTTCAGTCTACTGATGGCAGCACAATATGTACATGTAAGAATTGAAAGACGTTTTGCATAAGGACTTGACACCTGTAATATATAACATCACTATCCTATTAAGAAAAGTCTTTATTATCGTCCAGGACACAACATATTACAACATATTAAAACATTTCATGCAATTTAACTGTACAGCCATCCAGTCTGCTTATGAAGTGGAATCACAAGTCGATCATCTGAGGCCGTGTGGGCGATGATGCTTCCAGTTTTTTCACGAGCAGATGTGCTCCGCTGAATGTCATTTTCTTCAGAGATTTTCTGATTCCTGAAAGCTGCTGTTTGACGGCCGTTGTAACATCATCATCATCCACTTCCAGTAAACTGAAATGTTCACTCAATTATTAAAATTTGGTATTTAAGCTGTCTTTTTCAAACACAAATTGGATTTTGCAAATGTATGTCAATGTACCTTCATCAAACAGTAACAGAAGAAGTTATTGATTAATTTATTTTATTGAATTTTGTTTGTTTATTGTATCATGAATTTGGCTACTCATTTTCAAACAAACTGTGAATTGAAAATATTTTTAGCTACCTCTGCTCAAACTGAAAACTGCTTGTAAAAATGTACTTAAACTATGTCACCATGCAATTTCAAAATTAAAAAAAGAATTCCAACTAGTTAACTTCTAAACTTCTCCAGATTTAAAGATAAACTTCCCCAATGCTTGTTCTTTTTTTTACCCTAACCAGGCTGTGCCAAATTAACGTTAACTCCAACACCTATTTTAAACAATAATATTTGGGGTATCCTATTCAACTTCTAAAAAATATAACCTTTTGTGCAATGACATCAAAGTTACAGCATGTGCGTGAAATCGTCATTGAAAAGAGTTTGGCAAATGAACAATCTAATTAAAATCAGCTCCACTATTACATGTGGATCTAATAGCAGCCAGTTTGAGCTCATGTCCACCAATCAAAACCTTACTTGCAGAATCATGCCAGTGATTTGAAAATAGTTTGAAAACATTCCGAATTATCCTGAGGGTATACGATATGTTTCATGTGAATTTCGAATGCCGTAAAACATGTTTTATTTTATAAAATAAATAATTTGTAATGTAAAACTGAAGACTGATTTAGTTGTTTTTTTATAAATAAATAAATAATTTTTAATGTAAAATTGAAGACTGATAACCCATCCCGTACGTATTGGTATGGTTCGCTGTACTATGGCCACTAAAATAGACTCTCCAGATATTTTTAGAATTTGTAAGCTCCCAAATAACGTTATAAAAGGCAAAGTGTGATTGGTCAATAGTTAAATTATTATTTACAGACAAAATGTTACCTGGACATTGGAGACTACGCAGTGTTGTTAGCAATCTGATTAAAATTAGTTTTTGATTGGTGGACATGAGTTCCAACTGGCTGCTGTTAGATCCACATGTAATAGTGGAGCTAATTTTAATTAGATTGGCAAGTTTAAGCGGGTTTCCTCACTGTAACTGTGTCAAAATATGTTTGACATCCAACAGCCAATGATTAATAAATCAATATGCTCTAGTGGTGTCATTAAACAAAAACAAACCTTTTTTTTTAAAACTCTTCTACACCCAACTTGCAGATTGGTCAAAATATCTCATTAGTCAATCAAATGGGTATTACATTCCATTGTGTTAAAAGTGACCATTTTCAACTGAATTCTACTTCTTTCCCCTGAGCAACCATAACAATCAATATGAAGTCTAGTGTTAGTCGCTTGTTCTGATTTGATTGGCTTCGCTGTTCGAAAGGTGGGAGGTGTATTATTGTTAGAGGTCCAGTTAATGTACAAAAATGAAAATGATCAATACCCAGGTTATCAATATCCAAGTTGGCAGTGGAAAATTGTCCAAGTTGGCAGTGAAACATTATCAATACCCAGGTTATCAATATCCCAGTTGGCAGTGAAAAATTATCAATATCCAAGTTGGCAGTGAAAAATTATCAATATCCAGGTTATCAATATCCAAGTTGGCAGTGGACAATGACAAACTGGTAAATTAGACAAACCTGATAAGAGCAAAACATCCTCGATTACATGCAGCCCATGACTTAAGTGATCCTGGTGGAACAACTTTCAACAAGATCTTGGAAAACAACACTGAAATATTAAATTCCATTAAAACGTATGTAAGTTTGTCAACAATCATTACTTTTACGATATGATAATGTAGGGCAACGGCCTCAGTATTCGACCACTTAAGAAAGAAAGGATTACAACATGTTCATTTTATTTGCATTTGCTCCAGTTTTTCTTAGTACATACATACTGGCAACGTTATTCATGAAATAGACCCAATTTTTGTCTATGAGGTATACACCGACTAGAGTAGGTTTTTAGTAACAATGAACAGTATGCAGTATTCAACCAGATGACCCAGTATTCGACCACTTTCTAATTAACTAATAAAACTAAACTTTGAAGTTTATTTTATAGTAAATGTAACATATATCAAACTAAATCCAAAAACTGTTGATTTTAACAACTGTAACACATATGCATGCATTCACACACGCATGCACATGCTTGTATACACATTCACACATACTTTCTGATAAACAGTCTCTTTGGTTCAATCTCAATTTACAGATAATGATATTAGACTGAAAATAAAAGAATATAATGGTGTAAGTCCTGACAAAGAGCACCAAAAGACATAAAAGTAGTACATTTGTGGTTTTTGGGGAGTTTATTTTGGGAATGTATCCTCAAGCTTTTCTATTGGTCGAATACTGGGGCAACCCTCTTTATCATATGACATGATTTGACCACGCTGCCAGCTCTGTTTAATCATAAATAAAAACATTAACAGCATTTTCAAAGATTTCAAATGGATCAAAAGTATTGCAAATATTCACGGAATGTTGGATGGTGTAATAGCATGCAATAAAAATGGCCAACATTCATATTGTCACTATAGCTGATGAATATATACTTACGTTCATTCACATGGTTATCGTCTGCTACTGCATTTCCAGAAGAAAGAATGTTCACCCGGTCGCATATGTTCAAAATACTTTGGGAAAATCTATATACTATTCTTTTTAAACGAGTATAGTATTTAATTAAATACACTGGTCGAATACTGGGTACTGTTCGAATACTGGGGTCATTGCCCTATAACATTTACTGAGAAGAGTTTTTAATATTTTAGGGTAATCAAATTATTGAAAAAGGAATTCTAAACTAGAATTATGAGTGTTGAAACTAGAGGTTACTAAAGAAAAAACTATCACACATGAGTGAACACAGCAAACAAGGGGTGCAAGAAATCGATTATTGGGAAAAACAATTTTAATCCGACAAGCCATGGACAGTTAATATTTAAACTTTTTTTCTTCTTCTTCAGCCTAACAGTATATAAAATTTCATTAATATATTTATAATGAATGATTCCAAATGAAGAACATAATAACGAAGATTACACAGTGAGTATTATCAGACCTAGCTCTGGCACTTGCCAAATTCACCAATTGAGAATTTTAAAAACTGGCAAATTTTACTTTTAATTTTGTGAATACATTTCATGCAATAATTGATACTGGAAAACAACAGGGTTTTTGTCATTTTCTTCTCAACCAGAGCTAGCCCTGATTATCTGTAAAATTACTATTTAAAAAACATTTTATACAGCAAGCATCAAACATAACTATTTATAGTACAAATCTAAGACTTTAATTCTAGCCAGGACAATCAGTTTTAGGGAGAAAGGAAACCGTATTGGTGTATTATTAACCGTCTTCATTAGCTGTTATTCTCTCCTTGTCATTAAGAATGAGCCGCTTCAATGCCAGGTGACCTGCAGGGTGCTCCACAATATGGAAATTATCACAATTCCCAGCCACAAACGGCTCAGCTGCAATCTTTGATATGGCTAACATCGCCTCAGTAGGATCACCTGTTAGAAAAAAACAGGATATGTCAGTAAAGGATATTCAGTCACTAGGGTAGATGGATGCTATAAGGATCATTGAGAAGTATTTTGATTCAAAGAAAACTAGGAACAGGGACCAATAAAAGATCTTCCGTTGTTTCTCTTACGTGCTTTGGACCTACACCACATGGTCAAGTTCACGTCACAAGAAGGCAGCTCTGGACCAAGTTAGAATCCAGAGTTAGTAAGTCAATGTTTTTACATATTGTGCAGACAAGGCTCACAAATGACATAGATCAACAGGAAATCTGTCCCAGGAAAACAACTAATGAATTGTTGTCAAGCACAAAGAAAGAGACAGTATTATGGGAAACCAGAAGACAGTCAAAAAGGAACTATGTGCAATCACAACTGTCAAAGATCACCAGTTAGATGTGAAATCTATTGAGCTCCAAAAAATATAAAACTGAAATAGCTAATGTAAAAGATAATGTTTAAAGTTTGTGTGTTGTTTAATGAAACCACTAGAGAACATTGGCTATTGGTAATCAAACATTTGATAATTCTAACATAGTCTTCCTTTAAAAAGACCCTCTACATTTTACCATTAGCAGCAAGTGATCTCTGAACAACAAACTCACAATATATGGTCATTGTCCAGTACAAATTTGTCATCTGTCAAGCTTTGATAGTCACAAACTTAATGGTCATTTTGTCCTACACAAAATAATATATTTCTGTGTTGAAGCAATACGTTTTAAAATGTGTATTTAAAAGTTTTTTGACCATATCATGCATGTGCTTATGGAACTGTTGCTAGAAAGCCTTCGCGTTTGCCTGGAATAAGGAGTTTCTCATGTCTATTAATAGACCTGACCAAGCTAGATTATGCCAATGTGTTCCAAATGGCTCAAACAACCTATGCATCTTTTAACATGACAATTTACCCTTCTAAAGTGAACAGTGTATGAATAATCTACTGCCATTGTGTTTATTTAATGTAAGTTGTACCTCTGAAACGGCAGATGGACAGAAGGACGGAAATGAAACCTATAGTCCCTTCAGGTAACATTATTTCGACATTTGGTGACAGGCACATTTTCATTTATGACAGGGCTCAAATTGATTGACATAGGTAATTTTGTCAGGCACCATACACAAAAAAATATTTCCAGGTCTGCTCTACTGAGGATTATAAAAGTGATGATTTACTAGGGCATGATGCATGCTTTCATATATAACATTTTTACTATTGTTGTGATTATTAACACAGACTAGACAATTATTAACTAATAACTGTAAGCACTAAAACCAACAAGTGTGATTTGGCTCTGCAAGTTTTGAGAAGAAAAGTGAACATTCCTATTATTTGGTAGTGCAAGCAAACTGACATCTGGTCAGAGGCTTCATGTATAATGTAATAACAGGGCTTGAGATGGCCCAAAATAATCACACCCAAATAAATACAAACATGCTGACCTCAAAACAATTCACCTCAAAACCACTAAGTGTTATGATTTAATTTATATTAAAATAACTTCAAATTAATTGCTGCATATCCACAACTCTGTTAGCAGCTGTTAACAACATTACGGTACCTGTGCAAAAAAGACCTTGCCATGCTAAGAGTAGACACAAAAGTGGTTGCACCCAAATGAGTGAGATCTAAACCCGTGACTACTACCTCTTGCATGTGAGATGACGGCGAGGATGAAGAGCAGCGTATTGTTGTTCATCACCAAGTCCCGGCTGTGATCCACCACGTACTGTAACAGAGCACTCGACACGTAGTCCGCTAGCTCCTGAGAACGCACTTTCCCATCCTTCTTACTGAAAACAGAAAAAAACATTTACCAATAAATCTAATACAACATATAAGAATGAAGAATATGATGCACCTAAAAAGTACATACTTCAAACACAAATATGACTTCATTTACAGAATGAAAAAAAAACCCCAAACATTATTTCTTTATTAGTGTACTAAATTTGACAAACAGATCAATTAACTTTGTTTAAACTTGCAAAGCCATTCTCATATAAATTTGGGGATTTTTTTTTGCATATACCCAGATGCACATAAAAAAAAAGGAGACAATACATATAATTAAATTTGAAAAATACTTACTAATAATAACACCAAAAGTCCATACTTTATTTTGAAATATTTTTTGGTCTTAAATAATAACGCTCAGTAAGACAAAGTACCAATATAAAGGGACAAAATCACGTTGTTATGGCTGAACCAGTGGGATGACATTAAATTGTAATGAATGTAACAGATTTAATTCTATTACAAATAAAAAGAATACAATAATAGAGAACATCAGCCTGCACTTTTTTTCAGCTATTGACATTTGCATTGCTACTTTAATAATATTCTAATCCATCTATATTAAACTTGTATTTATGGAGAACAAGAACTGATTAATATAACCATCTACTTTGGATTAATAATCTCCAACTTGGAAACGATAGCAGTTTGGTCTCCTGTAAAATAAGCAGCTAGTGAATAAGTTATCCGATAGCAGTAAAGACAAGATTACCTGCTAGTGAACAGGGGTCGAAACATTATTGTCCTGACTGGTTTTTGCCGGTAAATATCACCACAGAAAGATGATTTTATTGTCATCCCATCGGACTGGCGTTTATTTTACGTTTATATTCAGACATTAGTTTGAGTCAATCGTGTTTGGTCTGGCAGGTTTTGATTTAGGTGGCAGAATTTGTAACTTGCCAGACCGAATAGCCAGCAGGAATGTCAGCCAATTTGAAGCCCTGGGACCTAATTCACTAAACTCTCACAACTTTGCGATCTGGCAGTGTAATGCTAAAATACTTGCAAAGAGGATGCTTTGTTGTCTAGCAGAGCCTAAGAGACCTTTGTGAATTAGGCCTCAGGTGAATACATTACCTGGTAGTGTTTTTGTCTCCCTCCTGTAACACGTGAACAATGTCTGGATGGAAGTGAAGAGGGTCTCGTGGAGACAGCAGGTAGATCAGAACCTTTCTGCCATACTGATTCTGAGCTACTTCATCCAGAGATTTCAACATTTCCTAAACAAAAACCAAATTAAAAAAACATCAAACACTTTATAACAATACTCAGACAGCTAGCATTTCAAACATCTTACAGGCAAGTCTGTTGATGCAATTTTTAAATCAAATACCTTATAATTTTGACAAATGTTTCGTTTCTGAAGATTTATATATTTATATATATATATATATATATACATTCAGCGTCACTATTGAAGGGTCACTCATATTGTTAGTACTACACATGTTAACGATGCCCGTCCAACACACTAATTATGAAAGAAGGAATGTATGGCCTTCATGGATTAGGCCCAGAGTGAGGTTATAGGCCACAACAAAATGGTAAAAGTTTTGCAAACACATGTACCTACTATTACCCCAACAAATGGGTTTTCTCAACGCACCCATGTCTGAAATTCTGTATGTTTTCTGTGCAATGTGTTCTCACCATGGGCATAAAAGTGTGCATGATTGCCATCCACATATTCACGCACACTTCAGTTGAAAATGTGTTGTGTTTTTGCTTTGCTTAATGCTGGCCCTGGTCTTTGTGCATAGGAAACGGATCCAGTCATTTGAAGTCGTTGCCTCATCCACACTGTGACTGACATTAAAGTGCCTCGCGACTTCTCGTTAACTGTGTTCAACCTGTACTCCATTGCCCTTCTCAACATTAGTCAAAACACAGCGCATTTTCAACTGCATACTTAAACAGCCTTCTGTACATGTGTGGTGTCGTTACTTACGTCAAATAGAGCCTTCTGTACATGTGTGGTGTCGTTACTTATGTCAAACAGAGCCTTCTGTACAAGTGTGCCTTCTGTACAAGTGTGGTGTCGTTACTTACGTCAAATAGAGCCTTCTGTACAAGTGTGGTGTCGTTACTTACGTCAAATAGAGCCTTCTGTACAAGTGTGGTGTCGTTACTTACGTCAAACAGAGCCTTCTGTACAAGTGTGCCTTCTGTACAAGTGTGGTGTCGTTACTTACGTCAAATAGAGCCTTCTGTACAAGTGTGGTGTCGTTACTTACGTCAAATAGAGCCTTCTGTACAAGTGTGGTGTCGTTACTTACGTCAAATAGAGCCTTCTGTACAAGTGTGGTGTCGTTACTTACGTCAAACAGAGCCTTCTGTACAAGTGTGGTGTCGTTACTTACGTCAAACAGAGCCTTCTGTACATGTGGTGTCGTTACTTACATCAAACAGAGCCTTCTGTACAAGTGTGGTGTTACTTACGTCAAATAGAGCCTTCTGTACATGTGTGGTGTCGTTACTTACGTCAAACAGAGCCTTCTGTACATGTGTGGTGTCGTTACTTGCATCAAACAGAGCCTTCTGTACAAGTGTGGTGTTGTTACGTCAAACAGAGCCTTCTGTACAAGTGTGGTGTTACTTACGTCAAACAGAGCCTTCTGTACATGTGTGGTGTTGTTACTTACGTCAAACAGAGCCTTCTGTACATGTGTGGTGTCATTACTTACGTCAAACAGAGCCTTCTGTACAAGTGTGGTGTTACTTACGTCAAACAGAGCCTTCTGTACATGTGTGGTGTCGTTACTTATGTCAAACAGAGCCTTCTGTACATGTGTGGTGTTGTTACTTACGTCAAACAGAGCCTTCTGTACATGTGTGGTGTTGTTACGTCAAACAGAGCCTTCTGTACAAGTGTGGTGTCGTGACTTACGTCAAACAGAGCCTTCTGTATGTGTGTGTTGTTGTTACGTCAAACAGAGCCTTCTGTACAAGTGTGGTGTCGTTACTTACGTCAAATAGAGCCTTCTGTACATGTGTGGTGTTGTTACTTACGTCAAATAGAGCCTTCTGTACATGTGTGGTGTCGTTACTTACGTCAAACAGAGCCTTCTGTACATGTGTGGTGTCGTTACTTACATCAAACAGAGCCTTCTGTACAAGTGTGGTGTTGTTACGTCAAACAGAGCCTTCTGTACAAGTGTGGTGTTACTTACATCAAACAGAGCCTTCTGTACATGTGTGGTGTTGTTACTTACGTCAAACAGAGCCTTCTGTACATGTGTGGTGTCGTTACTTACGTCAAACAGAGCCTTCTGTACAAGTGTGGTGTTACTTACGTCAAACAGAGCCTTCTGTACATGTGTGGTGTCGTTACTTACGTCAAACAGAGCCTTCTGTACATGTGTGGTGTTGTTACTTACGTCAAACAGAGCCTTCTGTACATGTGTGGTGTTGTTACGTCAAACAGAGCCTTCTGTACAAGTGTGGTGTCGTGACTTACGTCAAACAGAGCCTTCTGTATGTGTGTGTTGTTGTTACGTCAAACAGAGCCTTCTGTACAAGTGTGGTGTCGTTACTTACGTCAAATAGAGCCTTCTGTACATGTGTGGTGTTGTTACTTACGTCAAACAGAGCCTTCTGTACAAGTGTGGTGTTGTTACGTCAAACAGAGCCTTCTGTACAAATGTGGTGTCGTTACTTACATCAAGCAGAGCCTTCTGTACAAGTGTGGTGTTGTTACGTCAAACAGAGCCTTCTGTACATGTGTGGTGTCGTTACTTATGTCAAACAGAGCCTTCTGTACATGTGTGGTGTCGTTACTTATGTCAAATAGAGCCTTCTGTACATGTTGGTGTTGTTACTTACGTCAGAGCCTTCTGTACAAGTGTGGTGTTGTTACATCAAACAGAGCCTTCTGTACAAATGTGGTGTCGTTACTTACGTCAAGCAGAGCCTTCTGTACAAATGTGGTGTCGTTACTTATGTCAAAAAGAGCCTTGTGTACCAGAGTGGTGTTGTTACTTACGTCAAGCAGAGCCTTCTGTACAAATGTGGTGTCATTACTTACGTCAAGCAGAGTCTTGTGTACCAGTGGTGTCGTTACTTACGTCAAGCAGAGCCTTTTGTACCAGAGTGGTGTCGTTATTTACGTCAAGCAGAGCCTTGTGTACCAGAGTGGTGTCGTTACTTACGTCAAGCAGAGCCTTCTGTACAAATGTGGTGTCGTTATTTACGTCAAGCAGAGCCTTCTGTACAAATGTGGTGTCATTACTTACGTCAAGCAGAGCCTTGTGTACCAGTGTGGTGTCGTTACTTACGTCAAGCAGAGCCTTGTGTACCAGAGTGGTGTCGTTACTTACGTCAAGCAAAGCCTTGTGTACCAGAGTGGTGTCGTTATTTACGTCAAGCAGAGCCTTGTGTACCGGTGTGGTGTCATTACTTACATCAAGCAGAGCCTTGTGTACCAGTCTGGTGTCGTCCACCACGTCGATGATAGCCAGCATCACCATGTGTCCGTACTCCTCTTTACACACTTTCAACACATGAGTCTTCAAACACTTAATGATCACTTTCCGATCCTACAACAACAATTACATTCACGTCATTTAACATGGCATCGTTCATACACTCACCACAACACAGGGATTTAAAATCAAATGGTTTTGTTTGTATACTGATAATTCAGAGACAAACTAGAAACTTTGTAAGTAACAACAATCATTATCAATAATTAAATGATAAACCAGATACTTATAAAATAGGTCCATGTTTATCCTAATACCACAAACACTAATATACCTAATCAGCAACCACCTGTCTCAAGAGACCAAGTTACATGTCATCTCAGAGCAAAACACCTGTATTAAAGAAATAAAGAAACATTTTATTTAACGACGCACTCAACACATTTTATTTACGGTTATATGGCATCAGACATATGGTTAAGGACCACACAGATATGAAGAGAGGAAACCCGCTGTCGCCACTTCATGAGCTACTCTTTTCGATTTGCAGCAAGGGTTCTTTTATATGCACCATCCCACAGACAGGGTAATACATACCACAGCCTTTGACATACCAGTCGTGGTGCATTGGCTGGAACGAGAAATAGCCCGATCCCAGACCGACCGCACATCGAGCGAGTGCTTTACCACTAGGCTACGTCCCGCCCCCACACCTGTATTAAGCCGATACTGCCTTAAAAGAGGCCACCTGACTATCCTTACAGGTCATTTAACAGATAAACTGTCAAGAGGTCAATTTTTAACACTAGGTCAGATGGGCGCTCAACCTGTTCAATAATTCACAAACAGGCCTTTCCCCAGGAGTTTTTTTTTTAAGGCACTTGCCTTCAATCCAGTAAATCATGTTTTATTTTATTTTTATTTTTAATATTATATTCAATATATATTTTTTTTTAAATCTTTTTTTTATAATATGATTCCCATATGTGGGATAACACTGTTCTGACCTTTTTATTTCTACTTTGTTCAAACGAATCGATCGCTTTGATGTTGCCGGCTGATAAAAGTACTTTCGTTTCAAATTACTGAATGAACAAATGACAGTAAATAAAAATAATCAGTTACGACAAATTAAATCTACTAATGATGAAAAAATATCAGATGACAGTGAATTAGCACAAAAGACAGAATGACTGTTCTGATCACGTGACATATTTGGCGCCAAATAAGTGCTTTTTCCAGGCAGAAATTAAATAAATGTTTTCATTGCTGAAATAAAATATAACTTTTCTTGTATGTATCAAATAAACAAAACAAAAAATCCCGTTATGCTTAAACGCCTTCCTGGCGGATTAGCAGTCCCAGAATATGTCTGGTAAAATGACCAAACACCAATTAACACCAGAATGTGAGCTAAAGACTGGTCCAATGTTAAGTATTGAGCAAGTGTTTTACCTATATGGTGATTAGGTGTGCTTGAGATACTGTTAGACAAGTTGTTTGCAAGAGTACTTGTGGTAACTGTTTTTCTAAAATACTTGAAATAAAGGCGTAGCGGCATTTGATTTAAGGCGCTTACACACCCTCAAAGTGCTTACTTTACAGACCAAGGCGTGCCGTGCCGCTATGCTTTACGGCCCTGGGAAAAACCCTGACAAATGTTCAGCTGTTTACTGGATTTTTATTAGATGATGTAATTAAAAATTACTGACATGATATAAGAATAAATAAATAAATATTTTTAAATGTATGTCACTATATTATTTGTATTGTATTGCTTTTCATTTCTGGACAAATTTATTGACGAATGAAAGTCACAAATTTACCACAAGATCATTTTACTATGTTATGTGATTTTATAAAAAGTTAACTGTTATATATTAATATATTAAAAACAAAATAATGTAAGGTATGGAATATGTGTTTAATGACATCTAAATTATGGCTATTTGGTGTTTATGTATCTGTTGTGGAGCATTAGTTGGCAGAGAACAACCATTGAGTCCATTGAGGGCAATTGATCCTACATCCCATCACACGTAAGGTGATTGTCCTACATCCCATCACACGTCAGGTGAGTGTCCTACATCCCACCACACGTCAGGTGAGTGTCCTATATCCCATCACATGTCAGGTGAGTGTTCTATATCCCATCACACGTCAGGTGAGTGTTCTATATCCCATCACACGTCAGGTGAGTGTTCTATATCCCATCACACGTCAGGTCAGTGTTCTACATCCCATCACACGTCAGGTGAGTGTCCTACATCCCACCACACGTCAGGTGAGTGTCCTACATCCCACCACACGTCAGGTGAGTGTCCTACATTCCATCACACGTCAGGTGAGTGTCCTACATCCCATCACACGTCAGGTGAGTGTCCTACATCCCACCACACGTCAGGTGAGTGTTCTATATCCCATCACACATCAGGTGAGTGTCCTACATCCCATCACACATCAGGTGAGTGTCCTACATCCCACCACACGTCAGGTGAGTGTTCTTCATCCCATCACAGGTAAGGTGATTGTCCTACATCCCATCACACGTCAGGTGAGTGTCCTACATCCCACCACACGTCAGGTGAGTGTCCTACATCCCATCACAGGTCAGGTGAGTGTCCTACATCCCACCACACATCAGGTGAGTGTCCTACATTCCATCACACGTCAGGTGAGTGTCCTACATCCCATCACAGGTCAGGTGAGTGTTCTACATCCCATCACACGTCAGGTGAGTGTCCTACATCCCACCACAGGTCAGGCGAGTGTCCTACATCCCATCACACGTCAGGCGAGTGTCCTACATCCCACCACACGTCAGGTGAGTGTCCTACATCCCACCACACGTCAGGCGAGTGTCCTACATCCCACCACACGTCAGGCGAGTGTCCTACATCTCACCACACGTCAGGTGAGTGTCCTACATCCCACCACAGGTCAGGCGAGTGTCCTACATCCCACCACACGTCAGGCGAGTGTCCTACATCCCACCACACGTCAGGTGAGTGTCCTACATCCAAGCTATATTCCATTCTATAAAAATCAAAGCCAAAAAAACAAACCAGAAAGACAAAAGTACCCTAGTTTGATATACAGTATAACCTAGATTTAATGCCAACTAATGTACCAATGCAATTATGGTGAGGGTGCCTTGGGTTTACTACCAAGCATATTTTTTTGAAGTTGCTAAATGTCAACAGAATGACACATTTTAAATAAAACTAGCAGGCAGTAACAAAAATAAAATAAAATAAAAATAAGAACCAGGTAAGAAATTATCAATTATTTTATGTATTTATAAACATGGTAAGTCAGAATGTTGATTCCCTTCTACAAAACGAAAATTTTATGTTTTAATGGCATCCCTGGCGCCGCATGGCCACTGAAGGAATGGGCTCCGGTTTAGTCTTGACGACTCTTCTTTCTGGTCATCGCACGTTTTGTCACAAGTTATCTCGATATTTTCAACAATGTGCTCATCACTGAGACTGGCAAATGTCTCAACTTCTTTATCAACATTGACAAACTCATCAAAGTCTATTTGAGTTCATTGTTAATAAAATAAAACAAACTGTGTGTTACATCACCAACGAGATCCCCTGATGCTTTCGTTTCATTGGCTGGTGCTTCAAGCAACTCTACGTGAGGCTCTCAGGGAACAACCCCTGTATGAATCCCACAGTTTTTTATGGTTATGACACTGACAATGTCCCAGGCTTATTTTACAAATGAATGCCGTCACTTAGTGGTAACTAGAGATCATTACCAGACCTGGAGTAATTAATCCATGAATGAAATAACAAACTGAATGCACCTATCTATCATGTGATTATCAGACTGTCATTTGATCTTGTCCTGCAAGTGCTAATTGGGCATGAATACCGCGGCTACCAAAACATTTGTTGCTAATTGCCACTCAGTAACACAAAGCACATTTAATGTATACTACTGGTGGTGATCGGTATTAGATTTTCACCAATCAACAGGGTTAATTCCAGCACTACAATTAACTTCTGACCACACCTTTGGTGGTATTATTGAGGGGATTATAATGACTAAAAGGAGTTCAGTTCAAAAAGGACTTTGGTGGGTGGCGAGTGTGTCAGTAAATCGAGGAAATTAAACAGATAAACAAACGATACTTGAAAAGAAGTTGACAGCAGGCGGGGTTGGCATTAAATCGGGGGGAAATAAATCGAGGGAACACTGTATATGAATATAATCATACCTTAGCTGTGCCATGCCAAACACAGTGCATGGCAACCCGAGCCCCATCTCGCGTGTGTAGAATGGTAACAAGATGTTCTCTCAGCAACTCAATCATTTCCTGTAAAATAAATAATTAATCAGTTTAACAGGTAACATGTGGTTTATATTTACACCTACAAATATGAATGAAATATTGTATTCCATTTTTTTTTCATCACATTAGTGAACAATAAATGTGTGTGTATGTGTTGAAGTACAAAGAAAAAAGAAAGGCTGATACCATTTATTTTATTTATATTCTATACATACAAACAGAAATATATTTTTGGGCAATAAACTAAACAATAAAAACTATCCATTTGCAATATTATCACAAATATGGTAGTAATACTAAAGTGGGAAACATACGTTAGGGTTACATTAATGCATCAAATAAAAACTGGTAACTACTAAACATATTGAGTGAAAAGAAAACACTTACACTTCTCATTTTTCCACTTGCATAAGTAAAAAACTCAAAAAATATTCTATGAATCATGGAGTGTATCAATATTTCTCTGAAAAAAGAAGTATTTTACATAAAAACAATTAAAATCACAAAATGGATGAATTGAGAAAGAAAACAACTGAATCTTAATGAACTTAACTGAAGTCTTTTGTAATATGTAATACAACAAAGTTTTTACTATAAATAGAGAATGAAATGCAAATCTCTATTTGTAGTGTTCTCCTCAGCCCTCCCAACACATTGAAAGCATTAAACAATTCTGACTAAAATCAAACATGTAGACTTAAAAAACAATTCCAGCAAGTCAACAATACCAGGCCAGTTTAATTGTAGGAAAGTGCCTATTCATAGCTCAAATCACATATATATTTGGTTAAATCCCTGTGTTTTGTGGAGTAAGCCGATAATAAAAGCCTTGGCTCCTGCAGACCTCTTACTCGTCTGTGAGTGGAAGAAGTGCCTCTTAATTGTCTACGAGTGGAACAAGTGCCTCTTACTTGTCTACAAGTGCCTTTTACTTGTCTACGAGTGGAAGAAGTGCCTTTTACTTGTCTACGAGTGGAAGAAGTGCCTCTTACTTGTCTACGAGTGGAAGAAGTGCCTCCTTCATGTTGCTCAGAATCATGTCCTTCTTGTCGGGCTGCTCAGTGAGGATTTGATCCAGAGACTTGGTGGCATGGTTCTGAAAATTAAAAAACCCCACAAAATACAAAATAAAAATATAGAAAAAACAGATCTGATATTGGTTATATACTAGTGGAAAAAAGTAACTGTGTAACCTAAAAAATCGGATGAAAATAAAACCGCTCAATATTTTAGCCTGATGTTTTGTACATGTTACCAGTGAATGCACCGCCACACAATAGCTGGGTCAATGCCGTATTTGCACGTGCAGTTTTGCTTCTGGGACATGAACATGTTTTTCCCATTTTTTTCTCCCAGCATGTTACTTTTCAAGTTTTTGTCGACTTTTCAACTGTCGGGTCATTGCATGCCAACCGGGGGTATAGAAAAGCAGGTTATTTCTGTTGAAAATTGTAGCAGAGCAATGCCCAGGCTAAACGAAAATGACCGCCTTCGCGCAATTGGCATGATCCAGGCTGGTATGCGCCATCGCGCTGTCGCTACGCAATTTGGTGTACACATAAACAGTATTCAGGCTTTGTGGAGACGTTATCAACATGTTGGTAATGTCAGAGACCAACAACGTGCAGGCCGTCCACGCGTGACGTCACGACAGCAGGACAACCACATCAGACCCGTGCACCTCAGGAATCGATTCCAAACGGCAAGTCTGACAGCGCGGACCATTCCTGGATTGCGTGCCATTAATCCCAGAACTGTACGGAATCGATTACGTGAACATGATATCCGTCCGCGACGCCCGGCTGTCCGTTCAGTTTTGCTAAGACGTCATCGTGTAGCACGTTTGGCTTGGTGTAGAAGACACTTGCACTTTAATCGCCGTGACTGGGCGGGTATACTGTTTACGGACGAGTCCAGGTTTCACTTGGACAGCAGTGACAGCCGTTCAAGAGTGTATCGTCATGTTGGAGAACGTTTTAGTGACGCCTGTGTTGTGGAGCGACGTGCATTTGGCGGAGGCAGTGTCATGGTTTGGGGTGGCATCACGTCAACTGGACGAACACCTCTTGTGGTCATCGATGGCAATTTGAACGCTGTACGCTACCGTGACGACATTATTCAGGCTCACGTCATCCCATTTGTGCAAGGACAGCAACGTCACATCACGCTTCAGCATGACAATGCTAGACCTCACGTCGCCCGGGTGGTAATGGATTTTCTAGCACAGCAGAACATCAATGTGTTGCAGTGGCCTGCGGTCTCACCCGATCTTGCACCAATCGAGCACGTCTGGGATGAGATGCAACGTCGTGTACGTGCACTGCCTAACCAGCCGCTGACGTTGAGAGCACTTGGTCAGACGTTAGTACAGATCTGGAACGGCATTCCCCAGGCATTCTTCAACAATTTGGTAGGCTCTATGAGGCGACGGTGCCAGGCCTGCATCGACGCAAACGGTGGCCATACGCGCTATTAACTTTGTGCACTGTTTTTTTACCCCCCATGTCTTTCATCCCCAATACCGATGAAATGACGGATGCTGTGACATTTTAAATGAATTGACGTTTTGCTTAATTGCCTAATAAATAATGCTATATGATCATTTTATCGTTTTATGTCTTGAAATTATGTTTTTATTAACATGATAACCATACACAGTTACTTTTTTCCACTAGTATATATTCCTTACAATTTTACTCTGTTTTCCAAGAAATTCAGCCTCCTGACCTAAATTTTAACGTGAAATCTGTCAACACCAGGTTTGAAAAAGTAAAGTTTGTTTTATTTAATGACGCCACTAGAGCACATTGATTTTTTATCATATCATCGGCCATTGGACGTCAAATATATGGTCATTCTGACACTGGGTTTTTATTTTTTTTAGAGGAAACCCGCTGTCGCCACATAGACTACTCTTTTACGACAGGCAACAAGGGATCTTTTATTTGCGTTTCCCTACAGGTAGGATAGCACAAATCATGGCCTTTGTTGAACCAGTCATGGATCACTGGTCGATGCAAGTGGTTTTACACCTACCCATTGAGCCTTACGGAGCACTCACTCAGGGTTTGGAGTTGGTATCTGGATTAAAAATCCCATGCCTCGACTGGTATCCGAACACAGTACCTACCAGCCTGTAGACCAATGACCGATGGTCACACCAGGTTTGATGTTAATTAACAGTTTCACTTAATTTTTTACAGTGACCATAAGACAAATAATATAATCACTTTTAAAGTAGTACCTTGAAGAGTGTAAAACTAGGTCCATAGAACTCCTCCATAATGGAAAGTCTTTGGGCTGCATTAGCATATTCATTGTAGGCCAACTCTAAAATCTCTGAAGCTTCCTGAAAAATGAATACATACCATAGTCATCAAGAGCAATGCAACAATACAACCATACTACCAGTAACTAAAAGTACCTTAATATTAAATCATTAATAGATACTTATATGAAATACCAAGATTACAATAAACTCCATTTAAGTGGTATGGCCCGCCCCGTTATTGCATTTTGCTGCCCTCCTTTCACGTTCTGCAGCACCCTCCTTTATTTTACTGGACCCCTCTTTACTTTCCCACAACCTTCTATATTTTACAGCACATCTCTGCTATTTCCAAATGCACACTCCCCCACCCCCCAAATTTTTTGTTAAAAAATCAGTCTGCACACTGGACATCAAAGGAAACAAGCTGCGTTGTGTATGTAAAAGCAACTGATGAAAACTTTAGTAGCTGATGACAATTACTATAATGTAATTTAACAGCCTCTATTTTGTCCCATACCTGTATTCATTTGTATGTTTGATACACACAATAAAAGCCATATTTTATTTGAGCAATGAAAACATTTAATTTGTTATCGATTAGGCAATCTCCGACTGAAAAATCACTTATTTGACGCCAAATTTGTCAAAATTGTCAGTCTGTCTTTATGTCCTCAATTACAAAGGAGGGCGACAAAATGCAATAGCGGGGCTTAAATGGAGCAGCGAGAATACTGATCTCTTCTAAATATTTGGTTGAAACTATTTTATTGCTGTTAAAAAAAAGCAGTGTTAAAGCCTCTCCCAACATTTTATAATATGAATATTTTACAAGCAATAGCTTGTTCCAAATGTACTAATGAAGAGGTGAAATAGAAGGAAGAGAAGGTAGAGAGGATGAACAGGTTATTATCTTTACCATGACATATTATTTAGAATGTCAATGATTAATTAACCTCAAAATGTTTGCTATTTATAATGAAGTTAGCATTAGTTTTTGGATACTGAGGTTTGGGTCACCAAATAGTAAAATGTTACGACGACAAAAATGTGTGTGCAGGTGATGGGGGATCAAAAAACGGTTCAAATATCACACAAGGCATAAATAATTGAAACAAAACAGAAACATAACAGACTGCCATTTTAACCAGATCTGAACCACTATGCAGGGACCAGTTGACCAACATAAATACTTACTCTGTGTCTGACCAGCTTTCGAACTTTTCCATGAAACTGCTTAATCACAAAACTTCTTTGTTGTTTTGTCCTGTATACAAACAAAAATAAATATTTTAAAAGTGGTTTTCACACAATTTTTAAAAGTGACAGACCCAAGTTTTTAAATACTATGATGTATTTATCACTATTAAAGCCATTTTTAATTATTTAAGTTAGAAGTACTTACATTTTATTATTTAGAATATTAATTTTCATACACATGAAGTGGTTTTGGTCATCCAGGTTTTGGTAATACCAGGCTTCGAAATTCACGACGGCTCCACGGCATTTGCCGTACTGCCTTGTGCCTTTGCCGTGATGCCTCAAAAATACCACTTACTTTACGGCTATGAATAACCATGCCCTTTTAAATACCTCCCGTGGTGCCCCTTTTGTGTATGTTTTTTTTTTTTAAACTTGTATAACCCTAACTTTTATTTTATAAGGCCTAGTGTTTGTATACAGTTTCTTGGTCATGTATTATAATTGCACATCGAACATAACAAATGATAAATTACAGTTGAAACGTACAGTGTTACGGGAAAAAAAACCCACCGTAAATTGCCGAAAGTTTTAACGTCGTACATTGATTAGTGTAAAAAATAATATAGAGTTACATTTTACCAAATGACAATTGATCTTAATTTTATTAATTACATTTTGTAAAAACAAAATGGTATGCTAAATCAGTGAACCATGTTGAAGGAAAACTATCGAACAAAGAACCAACAGCTACACATACTCAGAGGTGTGAGACCTAACCTTTGGCACATGTTAATTGTCTGTTGGGGTTTATTGGCCATGGTGGTGGATACTGCTTGTTACTGCTAATACTGGCCATGGTGGTGGATACTGCTTGTTACTGGCCATGGTGGTGGATACTGCTTGTTACTGGCTATGGTGGTGAATACTGCTTGTTACTGGCCATGGTGGTGGATACTGTTTGTTACTGGCCATGGTGGTGGATACTGCTTGTTACTTGCCATGGTGCTGGATACTGCTTGTTACTGGCCATGGTGGTGGATACTGCTTGTTACTTGCCATGGTGGTGGATACTGCTTGTTACTGGCCATGGTGCTGGATACTGCTTGTTACTGGCCATGGTGCTGGATACTGCTTGTTACTGGCCATGGTGCTGGATACTGCTTGTTACTGGCCATGGTGGTGGATACTGCTTGTTACTTGCCATGGTGGTGGATACTGCTTGTTACTGGCAATGGTGGTGGATACTGCTTGTTACTGGCCATGGTGGTGGATACTGCTTGTTACTGGCCATGGTGGTGGATACTGCTTGTTACTTGCCATGGTGGTGGATACTGCTTGTTACATTCCATGGTGGTGGATACTGCTTGTTACTGGCCATGGTGGTGGATACTGCTTGTTACTGGCCATGGTGCTGGATACTGCTTGTTACTGGCCATGGTGCTGGATACTGCTTGTTACTGGCCATGGTGGTGGATACTGCTTGTTACTTGCCATGGTGGTGGATACTGCTTGTTACTGGCCATGGTGGTGGATACTGCTTGTTACTGGCCATGGTGGTGGATACTGCTTGTTACTTGCCATGGTGGTGGATACTGCTTGTTACTGGCCATGGTGGTGGATACTGCTTGTTACTGGCCATGGTTGTGGACACTGCTTGTTACTTGCCATGGTGCTGGATACTGCTTGTTACTTGCCATGGTGCTGGATACTGCTTGTTACTGGCTATGGTGCTGGATACTGCTTGTTACTGGCTATGGTGCTGGATACTGCTTGTTATTGGCCATGGTGGTGGATACTGCTTGTTACTGGCCATGGTGGTGGATACTGCTTGTTACTGGCCATGGTGGTGGATACTGCTTGTTACTGGCCATGGTGCTGGATACTGCTTGTTACTGGCCATGGTGCTGGATACTGCTTGTTACTGGCCATGGTGCTGGATACTGCTTGTTACTGGCCATGGTGCTGGATACTGCTTGTTACTGGCCATGGTGGTGGATACTGCTTGTTACTGGCCATGGTGGTGGATACTGCTTGTTATTGGCCATGGTGGTGGATACTGCTTGTTACTGGCCATGGTGGTGGATACTGCTTGTTACTGGCCATGGTGGTGGATACTGCTTGTTACTGGCCATGGTGGTGGATACTGCTTGTTATTGGCCATGGTGGTGGATACTGCTTGTCACTGGCCATGGTGGTGGATACTGCTTGTTACTGGCCATGGCTGAACGAACTTGTAGCATGTTATATCAAGTTTTCTAGTTAAATGATCAGTTGGAAGAAATTGTTTTGGATAATGGCCATCTTGTTCCGGAAGTTGAGTATCCAGATTAATGAACACATTTATATAGTGGAGAGTTTGTTTTGTATGTCGGTGTCCGTAAGGTGGAGTTTCTGGACTACTGGAGTCCAGATTATCCAGGTCTCACTGTATATGAATGTCAAAATTATATAATAATTAACCATTTCTCAGGGTTCAAATTAGCAACCTGTGAAAAGCATTCCATCTTTTAGACCTAGCAGTTGAAATGTAAATTGACAAATCCACCAGCCCCCACACTCTGCTAGTGAATGCTTGGTCTGGGCTAGTGGAAATTATCAAATCCATTACTATAATACATAGAGCACTAGCCAAAGCTTCTTTCAGGGCTAGTGACTTTCTCAAACATTTGTTGAACACCTCCTTCCATCAAATTAATTTACAGATCATTTATCAAAGAAACAATGTATTGTATATATAATTATCCAATCTGCTGCTTTGCTTGTGCTTGTTATATTTCAATTCCATAATACTTTAAAATATCTCTCAGAGGTCCTAATTTCTCAAAGCATCCCAGACTTTTCCTTTTTTTTCAGCAGGAGATATTTTTTTTGGCCTTTTATTGTAAAAGAACTGTTTGTTTAATAAATGCAAATTATAATATAACTCTAAAAATCACTGCACTATAACTGGGGGTGGAGATGAATAATAGCATTAAAAATATAATATATTTTAATTAATAAATGCACCTTTTCCTAACATAAATAATTGTCAGTGAACATACTATTCACTACTGATACACTTGATAACTTACCCATATTTAAGAAGCTTTCGTATCACAAACTTTGCATACTTGGATTTGCACATTCCAACAATATTGTCTGAAAATAATAAATATTTGCCGATTTACAGTAAATTTTTTGAAATTATCTGATAATTTTTGCTTTTATCAATACATTTTTATTTGATCATGATCTGTAACAGGCCTCGAAAAATTGTGTGAATGAATGTTTCGCTTGAACATTGTTCACACAACCCATTTTAATAAAGATCTTAAAAATATCATTTGTCACTGTGTTTATATAATGATACATTTGTAATGGGTTACGCAAAATGAAATGGGTTACCTGAAAAAACAATTGTGCAAGCCATATTTTGGTGACGCAAACGTTCAAGTCTCAGAGGCCTGTTGTAATAAGCCATGAATTAAGAATCAATGAATGTTTGACAAAAACTCCGCATCAAAAATACATTGGCTACTAGGTGTCAAACAAAGGTAAATGCAACAATGAAGACCATAAAATAAGATACTGGATTAACATTGGGTAATACTTATTAGTCAAAATGTCAGCTGCTGATGTAGAATTGTGGAAGTAACTTTCATCAGTTTGTCAACAAATTTGTCTCAACTATTCATGACCATCGGGCTTTTAAAAATTAAAAATCTGTGTGACCCCATTTATTGGTAACGCAGAAATAAATCCATGTAACCCATTTCCTTTTTATGTAAATGATGTTACGCTAGCAACGTGCAAACGAAACAACTGTTTTTGCAATTTTCAGAGGCCTGCATGTCACATTTTCAGCACTGGTGCCAAGTTTTCATATTTAACAATATGTTAGTTTTTCCCATTCAGCTCCCTTTCTCATAAACGTAAGTCCCAGATCTATCAAAATTAAGTTATATTGCATGTGTGAATGTCCAATTACAGTTGATTATTATGTTCATTTCAATTAAAAAAACAAAACAAATACACATAAATTGATCAAAAATTATACATTAAAAATGAATTTTGTATATTCTTAATACTGTGAGAAAACTACAATGAATTACAATTTAAAATTGATGTCATATATTACCTTTAAGTTCCTCCATAATACTGGTTCTCTGCTCGTTACTTCCAAACTGCACAAGACACTGAACAACACGGGCAGTGTCATGAGCCAATGCAAACTGAAAGAGCAAAAAGATATTAGATGTTTAACACATGGTCTATCTGCAGATCAAAACCATACCCAATACCTGAACACAGAATAACTCCTCACAGAATCTTAACATACATACCTCATACATCTTTCCTGAAACCATCTTAAATAACTCCTCACAGAATCTTAACATACATACCTCATACATCTTTCCTGAAACCATCTTAAATAACTCCTCAAAGTATTTTAACATACATACCTCATACATCTTTCCTGAAACCATCTTAAATAACTCCTCAAAGAATCTTAACATACATACCTCATACATCTTTCCTGAAACCATCTTAAATAACTCCTCAAAGAATCTTAACATACATACCTCATACATCTTTCCTGAAACCATCTTAAATAACTCCTCAAAGAATCTTAACATACATACCTCATACATCTTTCCTGAAACCATCTTAAATAACTCCTCAAAGTATTTTAACATACATACCTCATACATCTTTCCTGAAACCATCTTAAATAACTCCTCAAAGAATCTTAACATACATACCTCATACATCTTTCCTGAAACCATCTTAAATAACTCCTCAAAGAATCTTAACATACATACCTCATACATCTTTCCTGAAACCATCTTAAATAACTCCTCAAAGAATCTTACATACATACCTCTCATACATCTTTCCTTTTAACATACATACCTCAAATCTTTCCTGAAACCATCTTAAATAACTCCTCAAAGAATAACATACATACCTCATACATCTTTCCTGAAACCATCTTAAATAACTCCTCAAAGTATTTTAACATACATACCTCATACATCTTTCCTGAAACCATCTTAAATAACTCCTCAAAGAATCTTAACATACATACCTCATACATCTTTCCTGAAACCATCTTAAATAACTCCTCAAAGTATCTTAACATACATACCTCATACATCTTTCCTGAAACCATCTTAAATAACTCCTCAAAGTATCTTAACATACATACCTCATACATCTTTCCTGAAACCATCTTAAATAACTCCTCAAAGTATCTTAACAATACATACCTCATACATCTTTCCTGAAACCATCTTAAATAACTCCTCAAAGAATCTTAACATACATACCTCATACATCTTTCCTGAAACCATCTTAAATAACTCCTCAAAGAATCTTAACATACATACCTCATACATCTTTCCTGAAACCATCTTAAATAACTCCTCAAAGAATCTTAACATACATACCTCATACATCTTTCCTGAAACCATCTTAAATAACTCCTCAAAGAATCTTAACATACATACCTCATACATCTTTCCTGAAACCATCTTAAATAACTCCTCAAAGTATTTTAACATACATACCTCATACATCTTTCCTGAAACCATCTTAAATAACTCCTCAAAGAATCTTAACATACATACCTCATACATCTTTCCTGAAACCATCTTAAATAACTCCTCAAAGTATCTTAACATACATACCTCATACATCTTTCCTGAAACCATCTTAAATAACTCCTTAACATACATACCTCATACATCTTTCCTGAAACCATCTTAAATAACTCCTCAAAGTATCTTAACATACATACCTCATACATCTTTCCTGAAACCATCTTAAATAACTCCTCAAAGAATCTTAACATACATACCTCATACATCTTTCCTGAAACCATCTTAAATAACTCCTCAAAGAATCTTAACATACATACCTCATACATCTTTCCTGAAACCATCTTAAATAACTCCTCAAAGAATCTTAACATACATACCTCATACATCTTTCCTGAAACCATCTTAAATAACTCCTCAAAGAATCTTAACATACATACCTCATACATCTTTCCTGAAACCATCTTAAATAAATCCTCAAAGAATCTTAACATACATACCTCATACATCTTTCCTGAAACCATCTTAAATAACTCCTCAAAGAATCTTAACATACATACCTCATACATCTTTCCTGAAACCATCTTAAATAACTCCTCAAAGAATCTTAACATACATACCTCATACATCTTTCCTGAAACCATCTTAAATAACTCCTCAAAGAATCTTAACATACATACCTCATACATCTTTCCTGAAACCATCTTAAATAACTCCTCACAAAGCTTGCGCCTTTTCTCATCTGGCAATTTGTGTCTACAAAACCAAAACGATAAACAATGTTTAACAATATACCGTAGCTTGTTTAATAAGTGGCCACTAGCTGTCTAACGTATGGACACTACAGCATTTAACTCAGGAATCTGAGAAGAAACCTGCTGATTAGCAGTAAGAATTGTGTTTTCCTATAGCTGTAGACAGAACAGAATATATCTCTGGTGTGACTACAAGGAGAAAACGAACTCAGGCTTCTTGTTTTGAAAATCCTCAAGGACCTGCACAAAAGGAATGCCACATGAGGTGATAATTTAATAGTAGACACAGACTTGCTATGTCCTAGACAGAGGTAAGAGTAGCAGCAAATAGTTGAGAAAAAGATGCAGATGTCATTTACACAACAGAAAATCAAATCATGTCAAACACAGTTGTGATTATCTCTGTTAACAGCTGATCCATTGATAACTAGAAAACTGCATCTGTGTTTAGTATTATCATTTAAACATTAAGCCATATACACTTTGAAAACTCAGGTCAACTAGAACATATCAGATATATATAAAACACAAAACAAAATCAGGTAGAATGAAACCTTCTCATTTCTTCCCACACAAACTTGGCTTTCTTGATAATTTCAAAGTTGTTCTTCGTCATCTTTCTTTCATGTCTTCTCTCTTTCCAGGATAATTCTTTCAACTTTGGTTTCTTCATAGCAACTGAAAATTTAAAAATATCAGTTAAAGGGATGCTCACACAAGGCTTTTGGACTGGTATGCATATTCAACGATATATAATACACATTATTGCTTAATATCAACAAGTATAATCATATTAATAAATAAAATAAATAATAAAATGGTTAAATGTGACGGCTATTATATATAATGGGCGCAGTCATTTTGTACCATCTCAGTGAATGTCTTCTGGCGAGCCAGTGGTTATGTAATACTTAACGTGTCATGTCAGGAATTAGTCTTAGAACTGAAAAAAACAAAACGTACCTGATTTTTGCGGATGCATCGCAATGTTCTGTAATAATATTCATCCCAGTAAGTCAGCAATAAGTATATATTATTTTATAGTCCCCAGTCAATGTGTTGAGACACTAAAAATGTGTGCCTCTTTTATTAAGGGTACTGTGTGATAACCGTGCGGACACCCCTAAAATCGTAATGAACATTATCAGCTGTCCTGCTTTATTACTGTAAATAATTCTGTAAAACCCTTAATTAAGTATATTTTCCCATCTAAAATCACAAAACTGACCAATTACGTAGTCCCAAAGAAAATTATCACTTGGGTATCATTAGTGGTCATTTTTGGTCCAATGTACCCTACCAATAGGCCTAATAATATGCATTTTTTCTTTGGATTTTTTAAGAGAGAAAAATACTATAAATCCATTTCGTTCTATTGATGCAAACTGAAATATATTTAGTTAAATAGTGTGTTATACTATCAAGTCATTCATGTTGTCAAACAAGTCAGGTTGATGAAAGCGCCGTGTCATAAATTAGAGCATTTGTTTACACTGTGCATACAGGAGTTGGTTGGAGCTGATGTTACTTCGCCCAAGCTATAGCACCGGACGCCACAAAAACGAAACAAAATGGCTGCCCCCAGTTAGAAGGAATAATCATGGTTTTTTAATAACTCTTAAATTACGCCGTTTTCATTTGTTAAAGTGTCAGTATGTGTTGGTGGTCTGGGTATGCATCTTTCCAACACATAAAGCTCTTGTTGGAGTTGACTCGCCCTTTAACATGTATTGTCTTAAAACGACTTAACTGTTCTATTATATGCTTTACAAATTAATTTCCTCAAAATGGTAAAAACACTCCACTGACATGACATGTAATGTAGCACAGAACCAAGATGCATATTAAACTACTAAATTTTATCACTATTAAAAAAACAATCAGCACTGAATTACTGCACACCATGTTGCCTGTACATGTCAGTGGATATCAGTTTTATATTTAATTATCCTGACCTGTACTTTCATCTGGGAAGGCAGATACATCCATTTTTCTTTTGCTGCCTGCCTTACTTGTGTTCAGTTTACTTTTACTTCTTAGAATTTTCAACTTGCTTGCTGCATTCTTTATGTGGACCTACAGGTCAATAAAGACAAAATACTTAATTACACAATTAAAAAACATTAACATAAACAAATATTTATGCTTGAAACATGCAAACAAGATGGTGGAGATAGCAGTTAGTGGTGAACAGACAAACGTGTACATGGTAATAGGAGTTAAAACATCTCCAGGGGTTCTAGAATTGAAATGTTTTTCACTTGCCATGGGGCCAATGGATTTGAAAATTCACTGGCCATGGTTGAAAATTCACTTGCCCAATTTTAACTGTTGATAATAAAAAAAAAAAAGTAAATGAAAATAATTAACTTTTCAATGTACGTTGTGCATACAGAGATCATGTGTTTAATCAGTCTGTCAATTTACATTATAGATAGGCTAATTAGGCATAATACTTTACAGTTTGTCAGAAAAACTTGCAAACAATATTCATCAGTTTAGAATATTTATTTAAAGTTACCTATTACAACAATTAATAGCATTAAAACAAATATTTTGTCACTTATGAATGGGAATTCCTCCCTCCCCCCTTTATTAGCAAAAAGTGTGCATGTATTACAGTTTATGGCTCACAAACACACACCCACAAATTAGTAAACTTTTAATGTAGATACTTTGTAATATTTATCTATTTTAAGTATTTAATGCAGGGGACAATATTTCGATATCTGATGTAACTGGAAGTCGGTTCACGTGAATTTTACCTAGGTAACCAATTGTTCAGTTACGTGAATTTTACCTAGGTAACCCATTGTTCAGTTACGTGAATTTTATTTGCAAAACTCTGTGTTACCCGATTGACATAACTTCTGAAACATAGTTACCCTCATGGACCTAACTTCTGAAACACAGTTACCTTGATGGACATAACTTCTGAAAGATAATTACCCTGATGGCAATAACTTCTGAAACATAGTTACTGTGATGGACATAACTTCTTAAAGATAATTACCCTGATGAACATAACTTCTGAAACATAGTTACTGTGATGGACATAACTTCTGAAAGATAATTACCCTCATGGACATAACTTCTATAACATAGTTACCTTGATGGACATAACTTCTGAAACATAGTTACCCTCTTGGACATAACTTCTGAAACATAGTCACCCTGATGGACATAACTTCTGAAACATATTTACCCTGATGGACATAACTTCTGAAACAGTTACCCTGATGGACCTAACTTCTGAAACATAGTTACCTTCATGGATTTAACTTCTGAAACATAGTTACCCTCATGGACCTAACTTCTGAAACATAGTTACCTTGATGGACCTAACTTCTGAAACATAGTTACCCTGATGGACCTAACTTCTGAAACATAGTTACCCTGAAGGACATAACTTCTGAAACAGTTACCTTGATGGACCTAACTTCTGAAACATAGTTACCTTCATGGATTTAACTTCTGAAACATAGTTACCCTCATGGACCTAACTTCTGAAACATAGTTACCTTGATGGACCTAACTTCTGAAACATAGTTACCCTGATGGACCTAACTTCTGAAACATAGTTACCCTGATGGACATAACTTCTGAAACATAGTTACCTTGATGGACCTAACTTCTGAAACATAGTTACACTCATGGACCTAACTTCTGAAACATAGTTACCCTCATGGACCTAACTTCTGAAACATAGTTACCTTGATGGACCTAACTTCTGAAACATAGTTACCTTGATGGACCTAACTTCTGAAACATAGTTACCCTAATGGACCTAACTTCTGAAATATAGTTACCTTGATGGGCATAACTTCTGAAACACAGTTACCTTGATAGATATAACTTCTGAAACATAGTTACCTTGATGAACATAACTTCTGAAACATAGTTACCCTGATGGACATAACTCCTGAAACATAGTTACCTTGATAGATATAACTTCTGAAACATAGTTACCCTGATGGACATAACTTCTGAAAGATAGTTACCTTGATGGACCTAACTTCTGAAACATAGTTACCCTAATGGACCTAACTTCTGAAACATAGTTACCTTGATGGACATAACTTCTGAAACATAGTTACCTTGATAGATATAACTTCTGAAACATAGTTACCTTGATGGGCATAACTTCTGAAACACAGTTACCTTGATAGATATAACTTCTGAAAGATAGTTACCGTGATGAACATAACTTCTGAAACATAGTTACCTTCATAGATATAACTTCTGAAACATAGTTACCTTGATAGATATAACTTCTGAAACATAGTTACCCTGATGAACATAACTTCTGAAACATAGTTACCTTGATAGATATAACTTCTGAAACATAGTTACCCTGATGGACATAACTTCTGAAACATAGTTACCTTGATAGATATAACTTCTGAAACATAGTTACCCTGATGGACATAACTTCTGAAAGATAGTTACCTTGATGGACCTAACTTCTGAAACATAGTTACCCTAATGGACCTAACTTCTGAAACATAGTTACCTTGATGGGCATAACTTCTGAAACATAGTTACCTTGATAGATATAACTTCTGAAACATAGTTACCCTGATGAACATAACTTCTGAAACATAGTTACCTTGATAGATATAACTTCTGAAACATAGTTACCTTGATAGATATAACTTCTGAAACATAGTTACCTTGATAGATATAACTTCTGAAACATAGTTACCCTGATGGACATAACTTCTGAAACATAGTTACCCTGATGGACCTAACTTCTGAAACATAGTTACCTTGATGGACCTAACTTCTGAAACATAGTTACCCTGATGGACATAACTTCTGAAACATAGTTACCTTGATGGACATAACTTCTGAAACATAGTTACCCTGATGGACATAACTTCTGAAACATAGTTACCCTGATGGACATAACTTCTGAAACATAGTTACCTTGATGGATATAACTTCTGAAACATATTTACCTTGATGGATATAACTTCTGAAACAGTTACCTTGATGGATATAACTTCTGAAACATAGTTACCCTGATGGACATAACTTCTGAAACATAGTTACCCTGATGGACATAACTTCTGAAACATAGTTACCTTGATGGACATAACTTCTGAAACATAGTTACCTTGATGGACATAACTTCTGAAACATAGTTACCTTGATGGATATAACTTCCGAAACATAATTACCCTGATGGACATAACTTCTAAAACACAGTTACTCTGATGGACATAACTTCTGAAACATAGTTACCTTGATGGACATAACTTCTGAAACATAGTTACCTTGATGGACATAACTTCTGAAACATAGTTACCTTGATGGACATAACTTCTGAAACATAGTTACCTTGATGGACATAACTTCTGAAACAGTTACTCTGATGGACATAACTTCTGAAACATAGTTACCTTGATGGACATAACTTCTGAAACATAGTTACCTTGATGGACATAACTTCTGAAACACAGTTACCTTGATAGATATAACTTCTGAAAGATAGTTACCGTGATGAACATAACTTCTGAAACATAGTTACCTTGATAGATATAACTTCTGAAACATAGTTACCTTGATAGATATAACTTCTGAAACATAGTTACCCTGATGAACATAACTTCTGAAACATAGTTACCTTGATAGATATAACTTCTGAAACATAGTTACCTTGATAGATATAACTTCTGAAACATAGTTACCCTGATGGACATAACTTCTGAAACATAGTTACCCTGATGGACATAACTTCTGAAACATAGTTACCTTGATGGACATAACTTCTGAAACATAGTTACCCTGATGGACATAACTTCTGAAACATAGTTACCCTGATGGACCTAACTTCTGAAACATAGTTACCTTGATGGACATAACTTCTGAAACATAGTTACCCTGATGGACATAACTTCTGAAACATAGTTACCTTGATGGACATAACTTCTGAAACATAGTTACCCTGATAGATATAACTTCTGAAACATAGTTACCCTGATGGACATAACTTCTGAAACATAGTTACCCTGATGGACATAACTTCTGAAACATAGTTACCCTGATGGACATAACTTCTGAAACATAGTTACCTTGATGGATATAACTTCTGAAACATAGTTACCTTGATTACTTCCATAGTTTGATGGACATAACTTCTGAAACATAGTTACCTTGATAGATATAACTTCTGAAACATAGTTACCTTGATGGACATAACTTCTGAAACATAGTTACCTTGATGGATATAACTTCTGAAACATAGTTACCTTGATGGATATAACTTCTGAAACATAGTTACCCTGATGGACATAACTTCTGAAACATAGTTACCTTGATAGATATAACTTCTGACATAACTTCTGAAACATAGTTACCCTGATGGACATAACTTCTGAAACATAGTTACCTTCTGATAGATATAACTTCTGAAACATAGTTACCTTGATGGATATAACTTCTGAAACATAGTTACCCTGACCCTGACATAACTTCTGAAACATAGTTACCCTGGACATAACTTCTGAAACATAGTTACCCTGATGGACATAACTTCTGAAACATAGTTACCTTGATGGACATAACTTCTGAAACATAGTTACCTTGATGGACATAACTTCTGAAACATAGTTACCCTGATGGACATAACTTCTGAAACATAGTTACCCTGATGGACATAACTTCTGAAACATAGTTACCTGATGGACATAACTTCTGAAACATAGTTACCCTGATGGACATAACTTCTGAAACATAGTTACCTTGATGGACATAACTTCTGAAACATAGTTATGAGTTACCCTGATGGACATAACTTCTGAAACATAGTTACATAGTTACCTTGATGGACATAACTTCTGAAACATAGTTACCCTGATGGACATAACTTCTGAAACATAGTTACCTTGATGGACATAACTTCTGAAACATAGTTACCTTGATGGACATAACTTCTGAAACATAGTTACCCTGATGGACATAACTTCTGAAACATAGTTACCCTGATGGACATAACTTCTGAAACATAGTTACCTTGATGGACATAACTTCTGAAACATAGTTACCCTGATGGACATAACTTCTGAAACATAGTTACCTTGATGGACATAACTTCTGAAACATAGTTACCCTGATGGACATAACTTCTGAAACATAGTTACCTTGATGGACATAACTTCTGAAACATAGTTACCTTGATGGACATAACTTCTGAAACATAGTTACCTTGATGGACATAACTTCTGAAACATAGTTACCCTGATGGACATAACTTCTGAAACATAGTTACCCTGATGGACATAACTTCTGAAACATAGTTACCTTGATGGACATAACTTCTGAAACATAGTTATGAGACATAACTTCTGAAACCTTGATGGACATAACTTCTGAAACATAGTTACCCTGATGGACATAACTTCTGAAACATAGTTACCTTGATGGACATAACTTCTGAAACATAGTTACCTGATGGACATAATAACTTCTGACATAAAACATAGTTACCTTGATGGACATAACTTCTGAAACATAGTTACCTGATGGACATAACTTCTGAAACATAGACTGATAACTTCTGAAACATAGTTACCTTGATGGACATAACTTCTGAAACATAGTTACCTTGATGGACATAACTTCTGAAACATAGTTACCTTGATGGACATAACTAACTTCTGAAACATGTTACCTGATGGACATAACTTCTGAAACATAGTTACCCTGATGGACATAACTTCTGAAACATAGTTATGAGACATAACTTTACATAGTTACCCTGATGGACATAACTTCTGAAACATAGTTACCTTGATGGACATAACTTCTGAAACATAGTTACCCTGATGGACATAACTTCTGAAACATAGTTACCTTGATGGACATAACTTCTGAAACATAGTTACCTTGATGGACATAACTTCTGAAACAGTTACTCTGATGGACATAACTTCTGAAACATAGTTACCTTGATGGACATAACTTCTGAAACATAGTTACCTTGATGGACATAACTTCTGAAACATAGTTACCTTGATGGACATAACTTCTGAAACATAGTTACCTTGATGGACATAACTTCTGAAATAGTTATACTTCTGAAACATAGTTACCTTGATGGACATAACTTCTGAAACATAGTTATGATGGACATAACTTCTGAAACATAGTTACCTTGATGGACATAACTTCTGAAACATAGTTACCCTGATGGACATAACTTCTGAAACATAGTTACCCTGATGGACATAACTTCTGAAACATAGTTACCTTGATGGACATAACTTCTGAAACATAGTTACCTTGATGGACATAACTTCTGAAACATAGTTACCTTGATGGACATAACTTCTGAAACATAGTTACCTTGATGGACATAACTTCTGAAACATAGTTACCTTGATGGACATAACTTCTGAAACATAGTTACCTGATGATGGACATAACTTCTGAAACATAGTTACCTTGATGGACATAACTTCTGAAACATAGTTACCTTGATGGACATAACTTCTGAAACATAGTTACCCTTCTGATGGACATAACTTCTGAAACATAGTTACCTTGATGGACATAACTTCTGAAACATAGTTACCTTGATGGACATAACTTCTGAAACATAGTTACCCTGATGGACATAACTTCTGAAACATAGTTACCTTGATGGACATAACTTCTGAAACATAGTTACCTTGATGGACATAACTTCTGAAACATAGTTATAGTCTACCTTGATGGACATAACTTCTGAAACATAGTTACCTTGATGGACATAACTTCTGAAACATAGTTACCCTGATGGACATAACTTCTGAAACATAGTCTACCTTGATGGACATAACTTCTGAAACATAGTTACCTTGATGGACATAACTTCTGAAACATAGTTACCCTTGATGGACATAACTTCTGAAACATAGTTACCCTGATGGACATAACTTCTGAAACATAGTTTGATGGACATAACTTCTGAAACATAGTTACCTTGATGGACATAACTTCTGAAACATAGTTACCTTGATGGACATAACTTCTGAAACATAGTTACCCTGATGGACATAACTTCTGAAACATAGTTACCTTGATGGACATAACTTCTGAAACATAGTTACCTTGATGGACATAACTTCTGAAACATAGTTACCTTGATGGACATAACTTCTGAAACATAGTTACCTGATGGACATAACTTCTAGTTACCATAGTTTGATGGACATAACTTCTGAAACATAGTTACCTTGATTAACTTCTGAAACATAGTTACCTTGATGGACATAACTTCTGAAACATAGTTACCTTGATGGACATAACTTCTGAAACATAGTTACCTTGATGGACATAACTTCTGAAACATAGTTACCTTGATGGACATAACTTCTGAAACATAGTTACCTTGATGGACATAACTTCTGAAACATAGTTACCCTGATGGACATAACTTCTGAAACATAGTTACCCTGATGGACATAACTTCTGAAACATAGTTACCTTGATGGACATAACTTCTGAAACATAGTTACCTTGATGGACATAACTTCTGAAACATAGTTACCCTGATGGACACCCTGATGGACATAACTTCTGAAACATAGTTACCCTGATGGACATAACTTCTGAAACATAGTTACCTTGATGGACATAACTTCTGAAACATAGTTACCTTGATGGACATAACTTCTGAAACATAGTGATGGACATAACTTCTGAAACATAGGACATAACTTCTGAAACATAGTTACCTTGATGGACATAACTTCTGAAACATAGTTACCTGAAACATGATGGACATAACTTCTGAAACATAGTTACCTTGATGGACATAACTTCTGAAACATAGTTACCTTGATGGACATAACTTCTGAAACATAGTTACCTTGATGGACATAACTTCTGAAACATAGTTACCCTGATGGACATAACTTCTGAAACATAGTTACCTTGATGGACATAACTTCTGAAACATAGTTACCTTGATGGACATAACTTCTGAAACATAGTTACCCTGATGGACATAACTTCTGAAACATAGTTACCCTGATGGACATAACTTCTGAAACATAGTTACCCTGATGGATGGTTACCTTGATGGACATAACTTCTGAAACATAGTTACCTTGATGGACATAACTTCTGAAACATAGTTACCTTGATGGACATAACTTCTGAAACATAGTTACCCTGATGGACATAACTTCTGAAACATAGTTACCTTGATGGACATAACTTCTGAAACATAGTTACCTTGATGGACATAACTTCTGAAACATAGTTACCTTGATGGACATAATGAAACATAGTTACTGATGGACATAACTTCTGAAACATAGTTACCTTGATGGACATAACTTCTGAAACATAGTTACCTTGATGGACATAACTTCTGAAACATAGTTACCTTGATGGACATAACTTCTGAAACATAGTTACCTTGATGGACATAACTTCTGAAACATAGTTACCTTGATGGACATAACTTCTGAAACATAGTTACTTGATAGACATAACTTCTGAAACATGTTACCCTGATGGACATAACTTCTGAAACATAGTTACCTTGATGGACATAACTTCTGAAACATAGTTACCTTGATGGACATAACTTCTGAAACATAGTTACTTGATTGATGGACATAACTTCTGAAACATAGTTACCTTGATGGACATAACTTCTGAAACATAGTTACCTTGATGGACATAACTTCTGAAACATAGTTACCCTGATGGACATAACTTCTGAAACATAGTTACCTTGATGGACATAACTTCTGAAACATAGTTACCTTGATGGACATAACTTCTGAAACATAGTTACCTTGATGGACATAACTTCTGAAACATAGTTACCTTGATGGACATAACTTCTGAAACATAGTTACTTGATAGACATAACTTCTGAAACATAGTTATGATGGACATAACTTCTGAAACATAGTTACCTTCTGAAACATAGTTACCTTGATGGACATAACTTCTGAAACATAGTTACCTTGATGGACATAACTTCTGAAACATAGTTACCCTGATGATGGACATAACTTCTGAAACATAGTTACCCTGATGATGGTTACATAACTTCTGAAACATAGTTACCTTGATGGACATAACTTCTGAAACATAGTTACCTTGATGGACATAACTTCTGAAACATAGTTACCTTGATGGACATAACTTCTGAAACATAGTTACCCTGATGGACATAACTTCTGAAACATAGTTACCTTGATGGACATAACTTCTGAAACATAGTTACCTTGATGGACATAACTTCTGAAACATAGTTACCTTGATGGACATAACTTCTGAAACATAGTTACCTTGATGGACATAACTTCTGAAACATAGTTACCTTGATGGACATAACTTCTGAAACATAGTTACCTTGATGGACATAACTTCTGAAACTTCTTGATGAAACTTCATAGTTACCTTGATGGACATAACTTCTGAAACATAGTTACCCTGATGGACATAACTTCTGAAACATAGTTACCCTGATGGACATAACTTCTGAAACATAGTTACCCTGATGGACATAACTTCTGAAACATAGTTACCTTGATGGACATAACTTCTGAAACATAGTTACCTTGATGGATATAACTTCCGAAACATAATTACCCTGATGGACATAACTTCTAAAACACAGTTACTCTGATGGACATAACTTCTGAAACATAGTTACCTTGATGGACATAACTTCTGAAACATAGTTACCTTGATGGACATAACTTCTGAAACATAGTTACCTTGATGGACATAACTTCTGAAACATAGTTACCCTGATGGACATAACTTCTAAAACACAGTTACTCTGATGGACATAACTTCTGAAACATAGTTACCTTGATGGACATAACTTCTGAAACATAGTTACCTTGATGGACATAACTTCTGAAACATAGTTACCTTGATGGACATAACTTCTGAAACATAGTTATGAGTTACCTTGATGGACATAACTTCTGAAACATAGTTATAGTTATAGTTACCTGATGGACATAACTTCTGAAACATAGTTACCTTGATGGACATAACTTCTGAAACATAGTTACCTTGATGGACATAACTTCTGAAACATAGTTACCTTGATGGACATAACTTCTGAAACATAGTTACCTTGATGGACATAACTTCTGAAACATAGTTACCTTGATGGACATAACTTCTGAAACATAGTTACCCTGATGGACATAACTTCTGAAACATAGTTACCCTGATGGACATAACTTCTGAAACATAGTTACCTTGATGGACATAACTTCTGAAACATAGTTACCTTGATGGACATAACTTCTGAAACAGTTACTCTGATGGACATAACTTCTGATAGTTACCTTGATGGATAACTTCTGAAACATAGTTACCTTGATGGACATAACTTCTGAAACATAGTTACCTTGATGGACATAACTTCTGAAACATAGTTACCCTGATGGACATAACTTCTGAAACATAGTTACCTTGATGGACATAACTTCTGAAACATAGTTACCTTGATGGACATAACTTCTGAAACATAGTTACCTTGATGGACATAACTTCTGAAACATAGTTACCTTGATGGACATAACTTCTGAAACATAGTTACCTTGATGGACATAACTTCTGAAACATAGTTACCTTGATGGACATAACTTCTGAAACATAGTTACCTTGATGGACATAACTTCTGAAACATAGTTACCCTGATGGACATAACTTCTGAAACATAGTTACCTTGATGGACATAACTTCTGAAACATAGTTACCTTGATGGACATAACTTCTGAAACATAGTTACCTTGATGGACATAACTTCTGAAACAGTTACTCTGATGGACATAACTTCTGAAACATAGTTACCTTGATGGACATAACTTCTGAAACATAGTTACCTTGATGGACATAACTTCTGAAACATAGTTACCTTGATGGACATAACTTCTGAAACATAGTTACCTTGATGGACATAACTTCTGAAACATAGTTACCTTGATGGACATAACTTCTGAAACATAGTTACCCTGATGGACATAACTTCTGAAACATAGTTACCCTGATGGACATAACTTCTGAAACATAGTTACCTTGATGGACATAACTTCTGAAACATAGTGATGGACATAACTTCTGATAGTTACCCTGATGGACATAACTTCTGAAACATAGTTACCTTGATGGACATAACTTCTGAAACATAGTTACCTTGATGGACATAACTTCTGAAACTGATACATAACTTCTGAAACATAGTGATAGATATAACTTCTAGATGGATAACTTCTGAAACCTGATGGACATAACTTCTGAAACATAGTTACCCTGATGGACATAACTTCTGAAACATAGTTACCTTGATGGACATAACTTCTGAACATAAACATAGTTACCTTGATGGACATAACTTCTGAAACATAGTTACCTTGATGGACTTCTAACTTCTGAAACTTACCTTGATGGAAACTTCTGAAACATAGTTACCTTGATGGACATAACTTCTGAAACATAGTTACCCTGATGGACATAACTTCTGAAACATAGTTACCTTGATGGACATAACTTCTGAAACATAGTTACCCTGATGGACATAACTTCTGAAACATAGTTACCTTGATGGACATAACTTCTGAAACATAGTTACCTTGATGG